>NW_013665938.1:460476-472955 GCF_000517525.1 Limulus polyphemus | reverse complement strand
ATTGTAACAACAGGTTCTCTCACTAGCAGCATGTAAAAATATTAGATATTAAAAAAAAGGAGAGGCCAGAAACGCCCCCCCCCCCCCATCACTGAGAAAATAAAAATAATAGGCCGTCACGGATAGTGTTAAAGATTCTTTAGAAACTTTCAATTAAAAAAGTGTTTTATAATCTTTCAACTTAACAAAATTCATATCTTTATCAATTTCTTCCATACGTAATACGTTAAGAAATATATTTCAAAAAAAGTAAAGTAGAAAAAAACAAAAAAATAAATAAAATGAATAGTAACAGGTGAAAAACAAAGAAATGAATTATTAGAGAAAGGGGTCCTGTTATATTTGGAGCGAAAACACAAAAATTTATATTATCTTGCATTTATTATAATTAAAACTCATCTGCCATTTATTTGCCCAACTCACTAAATGATCCAAATCCTTTTGTAAATCAGCAACATCCTCTACACAGCTAGCAACACCCTAGACCTTAATATCATCTGTAAATGTAAAAAAATATATTGAATATCACTCCATGTATGTCATTGATGTAAATCAAAAAGAGCAAAGGTCTTAAGACTAAGCCATGATGCACCCCATGTGACATTAATCCAGTTTGGCTGAACTTCATTTGTAACAACCCTCTGCTTTCTTCAATCCAGCCACTCGTCTATCCAATTTGCTAACTTATCCCCCACACCCATAGAACTAATTTTTTTACAAGCCTTTCATTTAGCTCCTTGTCAAATGCTTTCTGAAAATCCAGATACACCAAATCTACACCCTTACCCTCATCTATATAAACAGTAACCTTTTCAAAGAATGCCAAAATATTTGTAAGGCAAGATGTTCACCTTGTGAAACCATGTTGACTATCCAATAGAATTCTAATCTTTGTTAAATGACTTTGCAAAACTTTTCCCACAACTGATGTAGGACTAATAATCCTATAATTAATGAGACAATTTTTATAACCTACTTTGACAAGAGTAGTGACATAAGCTAACTCCCAATCCTTTAGCACCTGCTCACTATTCAAGGACTTACAAAAAAAAAAAATAGTAGCAAGCAAACCACATATCTAATCTTTAACCTCCTTCAAAACCCTTGGGGAAATATTATCTAGCTCTGGAGCCTTATCATTTTTTTTAAAGTTCCCATTTTTTTCTTAACCAGCTTAGAATTGATGCAATCATTTTGTTTGACTTCGTTTCCATTTGTCAACTGATCAAGATGTGGAATACTGCATTTTAACCAACTTTCTTGATCTTCTATATAATCTTTTAAGTCTCCTGTCATATCAGTCAATTTAAATTTCTTAAATTTATGATGCTTTTCTTTAATTTTATTTCTTAAACTCTTTGTGAGCCAACTTGGTTTTTTACTTGTAGCTACACTTTTCTTTCTACTAGGAATATGTTTACATTGAATATTTAAAAATTTTCCACATTTGATCAGTGTCTCCAAATTACTCAGCTGCCCAATTCACAACAGATAACTCTTGTCACATTCCTTCAAAATATGCTTTTTAAATTTTAATGCAGGCATATCGCATTCTCTATTCTCTTAATTGTTCAATAATTTTTCAAATTTTCAGTATATTGCAAGTCTATTTTTAGTATAGAACATCAGTCTAGGAAAAAATAGTTTTCATGTCTTGATTATTCATAGGATTGCCCTCATCACCATGTGTTTTCCTTTAGAAAAGATCACTTGAGTGTGAATTATACGAGCTGAACCAGTGATCTGTTCTAACAGCAAACCATGGAATTTTCTTTGGGGTATGCAGAACCAGCCTTAGCCAAAATGGCACCCAGGGTGGAATATGCATTTGTTGCCATACACATTTCCTACATTTTTCATCTTCTTTATTAATTTTTTTCTCTTCATTGACTTCACATGCCAGATAATTAAGATTTTCACACCACTTATACTATACTACTGATAAAATGGCATGTGTGTATATATATGCAACATATGTAAAAATAGGACTTAAAAAATAGTAGAGAAACTAGTGGGCACTACTTTTACTTTTTAGGAATGCTCCAAAGATTGTATTCAGATTGATAATTTTTATGAGGGGCTTTTGGTGCCTCCAGGGCAGTTACACACTGAACAGTTGCCTGGTTCTCCCAACCCTGGGAGTTTGTTCCACCCCCTTGTTTTTATAATAAGGGAAGCACATGCATCTGGGGAGAGTTTTGTATTATTGTTTAAGTGATACTGCTATAGAAATTTGGAGAATATTTACTTTTAATACGAGGATATTGATATACTATTATTAGCTAGGTGTCTGATAAGCATCTTGTGTTCAGATTCTAAAGACAGACTGCATAGTGAAATATCTTTTTTCAAGACATACTTTCTCCTAGACTTGAGTTTGATTTCAACAAGAATTAGATTCTACTTTAATATATCCTAAGACCTTATTAGTGAAAGGAAAGAATATGTTATAATACATCAAGCACCCTACAGCTGTCACATGCAATGCCGATGAGACCTTTCGCTCAATACCAGGGCTCATCAGGCCAGCTGTATCACAACAGACGTAGTAGTGGTCTAGGTGCTTTTTATATCATTATGGTATGAACCAGATTAAGTAAGTGAATTATAATTCTTGTCAGTTTTATTTACATCATTTTCAAATTAGATTTTTAGAGTAATGATTGCATCCAGTCTCTTTCTTTTCATTAAGACTCGGTAAAAGGGAGAGAAAATTTAGGCACTGCTTTGCAAATCATTACTTAATGAATCATCTTGTTTTTGCAGTTCCTACATGGAAGTCAGAGAATATCATGCATGTAGTATATACAGATTTTTATGGTAACTGGATAATTAGTAACAAATAATTACATAATTTCTGAACTTTGCCATAGTACTCTAATACATACACAGTGTATTTTTACTTCTATAATGGGCATTTGTATATGTATTATGTGAGAGTAAAAGATACTTGGCATATTTCGTGAGCTATTACAATGCCAGGTCTATGATTACATTTTACTCCACTACACACACAGGAGTTTTTTTGTAATTACTAGTAATACAACCTGTAAGCTATTATATAAATTTTCATATCAAATCATATTCTAAACATTCATAGTTACAGGTGTAATTGTGATACATAATCACTTCATGAAGTGATCGACTTTCATCTAATTTAAAATTACTACCAAAAGTAATAATTACATTTTATTATTCATTCATCACATAAATAAGGATGCAGATATATCTTGCAATATACATTTGTACTATTTAAGTTTGATATTTTAGTTTTGATAAAATTGTAATTATATGTAACAAGAGAAAAAAAAAATGATTGCAAAGAAGGTTGGGATCTATTATGGAAATCTTTCCAAATTTGTTCTTCTAATCTTTCTCTATATATTTTTAAATTTCATCTTTCAAAAAAAATTCTACTTTAAAAGCCCTAAAAATGCTTTACTTTTAATTGCATCAAATGATGATGTTACTTTTATAATTAATTACTCAGAAAATTTAAGCAACAATGTGATTTTATAAGCATATTACAAATTAGAAGAGGACAAAAAAAAAGAGAGAAGTATGAAGTGGTTAGTTATTTTATGAAGATCCAAAATAAGCAATATTTATTAAATACTATTAATGAAAATAGAAAGGTATATCCTTCATTATTAAAATAATAATACTTATTTCATTAACATATTATTATGGACTTGCACAATACAAAAAATAACTAAAATATATGTACAATATTTAAGAACTAATTATAATTATTAAAATTAAAAATACCAATTTTAGATTGCTGAACTCTTTCTGTATCCAGTGTTTTTTGGAAATGAGCTAAAAAAAATCGAGTTTTTCATTTCCCTTTTTTCTAGCCTATACTTATATATATTAATAAAAAAAAAGTTCTTTTATAATCTGTTATTATATTTCTGCATAAAATATATTTGATAAATAAATGTCACATGTCTGGATTTATACGTAATATATATATATTATTTCAATGAAACTACATTAAAGAATAGAAATACCTTTATCTAGTGTTTATGATAGATAATTACAAATAAATACCATAGAGATCAGCACAAACAGCATTTCCAATGCCATCTAGTAAGCACTGATTGTAATATATGATAACATGTGAATAAATTTGAGTGAATAATTTAAATATATGGTGAGAAATGGTTTGCCCAAATTAACTCGGGCAACTACATTTATAAACATGGAAGCCACCCAAGTTATTTCAGGCAAGTCACAAAAAGAGGTTCAAGAGGCAATTAAGTTGCACTGCCTAGTCTTAAAACTTCTCAGGCAATGGAAGTTTTCAATATATTTCTATTACTTTTGTTTTATTACTGAAATAGTTTCTCAAAGAAGAATTTTTCCAATAGTATGGTTTCAGTTTTGTTTTGGAATGCATGTATATCTTTGATATTGAACAATAAAAATTAACTGCTTGTAATAAAATCTGGTAAATTTATAAATATAAATGAACAAATTTACAATTATTACATATATGAAAAGTTTGTTACTAAAATAAATGTTTTTAGATACAAATTATATATATATATATATATAAGATGCAATTAAATTCTATATACACTTGAATAAGTTTTGAATTAAATAAATACAGATGCCAGTACATAGTTTTGATATAGACTTTGGTGATGTAAAAATTACATACATTACATTATATTTAAACTTTCTCTCCAAAACTTTAAAGACATTAAAGGAAGTTATCACCCCTTATTACTTTTGTAACTATTTACTATATTTTTAAAAATCATAAATCATACTATACTGTTTTTTGTTAGATGGACACTGACTGGAAAATATCATAAAATTCTGTAGACTGAAATTTATCATGTTGTAATTTGTCTGAGAAGAACCAAAATATAAAAAATATAGTGGCATGAATAAAAGTTTTTCTTACAGATATTAACACTAAGTTAATGATGTTAACTGGTACGTACATATACAATAGTTAACTGCATTCTCACAATTAGAATTGAATTAAGTGAAATGATTTTCACACTTTATATGATGGAATGTTGTCTGCTAACTTACAACACTAGAAACCAAGTTTCGATACCCATGGTGGACAGAGCACAGACAGCCCATTGTGTAGCTTTGTGCTTAACTTCAAACACTGATTGAATGTCAATAAATACAATTAGTTTCAGACTTTTAACAACACTAATATATAATTATATGAAAATTATATAAGCTTATATTACATTTACACTTGTGTTTATTATGAGATCCAAATAATTATCCAGAACATACAGTTCCAATATTAGGATAAAAAGTTACTATTAATTTCATTTAGTAATTCATTAATCAATGTAAAAAATGTGCAACAACAACAGAAATAGATATAAAATATGACCTGATCCATGTCCTAAAACCTCATTTTTGAGAAAATGGCTCAAAACATTTGTATAAAAATGCTTCTCAATGAACAATGTATCCACAACACAAGAAAAAGAACACCTGATACATACATAAAATATTCTATATATTCAAATATTTATGTACGATGACTAAAGATTGACTGTTTGTCTGTTGTTAAGCACAAAGTTACACAATGGGCTATCTGTGCTGTGCCCATCATGAGTATTGAAACTCTGTTTTATAGTATTATAAGCCTTCAGACTTACTTGCTAAAAATGTACTGAAACTTGAAGATTTTTGAATTTTTATAAAGATAAAAGTATTTCATGTATTACATATATAAAATTTAGTAATTTTCTTTACAAATTTTGATATAAAAATTCTCGAAACTTATGATTTGCTTTAAATAACAAGTAAGAATCAACATCAAGGAACAACCTAAAAAACATTTCTTGATCTGATTATTTTACTAATTTAGTCCTATTAATATTGTATATTTTGGTAAGAGATAAAATCATTAACTAAAATGTAAAATTTATAATTATAAAATTATTATTATTAGAAAATACCAGTAGCAGAAATTACAACTAATACAAGATAATTTTGTTTACGCTGACTCAATAAATGCCAAATAATGTCCAAATCATCCAAGTAATAATTTTGATTCAAAATTGTAATGTTATATAATGCAAAAAATAAAGATTTTAAACTTCTTTATATCTCCACTTAGTCCTAAGTGAAATGTAAATGGCTAGAGACTAAAGTTCACCTTTAATTAGATACCTGGAGCACTTGTTTTTTTAAACTGTTATAAGAGAGTAACATTATCAATTTAATTTCTGTGGTAAGTTTTAAAAATTTATATTTCTATAACTATGACATGCTTTTTATATTCACATATGTATTTATTTACATATTTCAAACTTCTGAGAACATACAAGTTTCGTGTTATGACATACTAGTGCCAAGGATATATATATATATTTAGTCTAAACATTTATAGTTGATCATAAATTATTATCTTTTCAGATATGCTTGCACTTTTTATAAGCTTTTAGCACTACATCGTAACAGCAGAGAAAACAGTAATGTATAATTTTTCAGTCTTTGGAATAAAAATGACTGAAAAAATGGTTGTTCAAACTTCATCTTTTGCACAAATAAAAGTGGTACATATCTGTAGTGTTCATTTTAAAGATACATTAATTCAAAAGGATTAGAAATAGTATCTCATTTATATAAAAAAAAAGCACTTCTGAAATTAGCAAATGGTATTATCCCAAAAATTTTGCAATATTTTTCACTGATACCTTAAATAATAGCTAGCATAGACATGAAGCACCAATGTGAAGATGAAAAGGTAGGCATAATAACAATAATTAAAAAAAAAGCTAAATCCTTGCCGAACCTTTATAAGACACATAAGGTCAGTGCTTTTGAACTCTGATTCCAATGGCACAAGTGGATGAGAATGGTACCCCATTCCCTCCTGGAAGAGATGCCAGTCCATCACAAGTTAACCCCCAGCTAACAGCTAGGTACCCATCCTACAGATGGATGAACTGGAACAAGAGAGGTAAAGTGTCTTGCTTATAAACATGGCAGCATGACGTGGGCCAGCCTCAAACTCATAACCATCTGACTCAAGTTCAAATCGAGAAGCCAATTAGCCACGCTGCCCCAGGCATAATAAATATGCATGTAAATGGGAAAGAAATAAACTTTTATTATAATATAAAGTTCTTGGACATAACCAATAACTTATACTTCTATTTTCAATAAGTGAATTTTTTCTTTATAATACATAATGTTAGTAGTATACTAACTACTTTAACAGCTATACTAAAATAAAATAACATTAATTGTAAAAAACATAATGAAGACTCCTAGGAACAAGAAAAGCACAGGTGATAGTTCTATTTCAAACCCTAATATATATATATATATTTTTAAGCTGTTTTCTTTCTAAAGTATAAATCTACAAGGTACTTCCCGAAATGTGAGCAAATAAGACTTGTTTTACAGAAGAACATTGTACACCATATATCACTTCTCTGTTTTATTCTTCCTGGTAATCTGAATATATTTCAATACCACTAACACCTCTAACTACTTTGTTAAAGTTGATTGCTTTTATATATTAACAAAAAACAGAGAAGTTAATATAGATCAATGTGTTTTTTCAGCTGATTCAGGAAACTAGAGAAGATTTTGATATAAGAAATGAACTTTCACTTCCAGAAATCCAATGATAATAAAATATAATTTTGTTAGTGTTGAAAGTCATATAAGAAATGAACTTTCACTTCCAGAAATCCAATGATAATAAAATATAATTTTGTTAGTGTTGAAAGTCATATAAGAAATGAACTTTCACTTCCAGAAATCCAATGATAATAAAATCTAATTTTGTTAGTGTTGAAAGTCATGTAAGCTTCTGTTTTAGCATAAAAAAAAAAAACAGTTTGGGAGTGTTGCACATCATAGATGCTTGTATCATATAAGTTTTAGAAACCATGTCTGAGTGTAGTATACATCCATACATTGCAATTATGAGGCATGCATTTATTTTTACTTAATAATATTTTTATGCATATGCTTTATCTACAGTTCACCACATGTGGAAGTCAGACTAAGGTGGATGAACCAGGTAGCAATCTTGTTAAAGGAACGTCAGGCAGAACTGTAGTAAATTCAAATACCAAAACTGATAGTGTACGAAATATGCTTAAAATGTGTACAAGTAAAGCCAAGGTTCACAAGCTGCAATACAAAGTATCAAACAAGTGTATCTATATCAGCTGTTCAGACAGAAATTATAAACGTTAAAGATGTATCACTTTGCACAGAAAATATATTCAAGGAAACACTAGGAAAGGTTCATAGATACAAATGTACAGTCCCCACAAAAAACAACAAGAAATACTTCTGTGCTGTCAGTACTCAGTAGCACTTTCTCTGATTATGAAACATTTGCACAAATCCCTTACAGCCAAAAGTGAACCTGGACACAACATACTTGTTCAGTATTTTCAAGTTTTTTGACTCGGTTAATTCTGAATCTACAAATTATTATTATTTCCCAAATTTTCTTGTTGATGAAAAAGTCCTAATGCAATTATTACAGTTTTGTCCTTAGTTTGGTAGAACAATTTCTTTTAAATATAAATAAATTTAGTCAAAACTGGATAAATTCTTTGTTCTTATTCTAAATTCTCTTACTTTTAATGAGTTTACAGTTAAAGACTCTTTTTCCTTTGCACAAAAAATTTCTAAAATTACCAATGCTGATCAATATATTCTTTTTAGTTTTGACACTGAACCTTTATTCACCGATACTCTACTCAAGGAAACAATACAAATAATCTTAAAGAAACTTTTCCCCAACAAAAATGAAAAATACACAAACTGCCAACAGTTCAAAGAACTACTCAAACTTGCCCTCAAAGATAATCACTTTATCTTCAATAGTCAACTATATGACCAACTAAATGGGGTCACCTTTAGGGCTGGCTCTCACTAACATATTTCTCTGTCACTATAAATGGTCATGGCTATACACCTGTCTTACTGGGTAAAAACCAGCTCTACATAGAAGACATGTGGACAATACATTTTTACTCTTTTGAATCTCCAATCACATCCAACAGTTCTTGGATTATTTAAATTATAAACATCCTAACATTAATTTTACCTGTGTAACTGAAAAAACAAATGGTAAATTGCCTTTTTCTTGATATCCAAATAAGCAGGTCAGACAACCAGCTTACAACATCTGTTTATCGTAAAAAAAAAAAATACAGGCTTCTATACTCGTTTCAAAAGCTTTATTATGGACTCGTTTAAACATAACCTTATACTCAGTCTTCTCCATAGGGCATATAACATCTGTTCTGACTTCCTCTCTCTTCCCACCAAAATAACCACTTTACAGAATATTCTAATAGACAATGGCTATTCTTTGCATTTTATTGAAGCTCTAATACAAAAATTCCTTTCTAACAAAAATGAACCTCCAAGAAAGCCATATACTGTTGACAAATACCTAATAAGACTGCATTTCCTTTCTTCGGTAAACAAAGTTTCACACCAAAGTCACAAATTATTAAAACAATTAAATCATTTTATCAACAGGTTAAACTAAAAACGATATTTAAATCATCTTTTAACATTCAGAATCTATTCAGGTCTACAGACCTATTACCTACGCCTATGCATTCCAAGATTGTGTATAAATATACATATGATGGCTGTAATATCACTTACATTGGCAAAATAATATGGCAATTACACTTGTGAACCTGCTAGCTTATGGGAGTATGAAGCAAAACTGGAAAACAACTCTCAAACCCTCCAGACTATGCAATTTGTAAACAGCAACCACCTCATCTTGATTAAATAATTTTAAAGTCATTTCATCTGGATCATCAAACACTGAACTTTTTAATTAAAGAAAATCTACCTGTTATAAAAGAACTCCCAACTCTAAACACTAACACAATTTTGCTACAATGAATTTTGTTTTGAAAAACCTATATAATTCAGCAATAAAAATGTAATATTGTTACAACTGTTGCATTTCATACCTATTCTATTGCTTTTTTGAATTAATTTTATCCTTTTGTTCTGTATTTTAATTCCTCTTTATAACATGTTTGAATTTTATAAATTTAAAGAAATCTTTGTATCTAGCATTCCACCTTGTTTAATATAGCTTGTTGAAGATGTAATATGTATAATCTAAAAAGTTCAAGAATTAAATGTTTGTTACCATCCCACACATCAAAGGTTTGTTGTTATTCAAGTGGTACTATTATTCATTATTAACCTTTAATTCCTGTTTAATGAATCTACAGGTACTGATATGATTTTTGTGGAAGAGTATAAATATTATTGTGACAGCACATGATACCATTACTATTTACTAGTCATTATTTTATATTGTAAAAAATAATATTTATTCAGGTTACTTCTCTATGACAAGTTAATATGAAAAACATTCTGTTGTTATTCATATTTTGCTAGAAATAAGAAACTAATGATATGAAAAACAGTAAGAATACCAGCAGACATTAGTGACCCAGTCTCTTACAAATGGCAAAACTGAAAATCAAACTATTGATTCAACAACAAATAATTTTACAAATAACAAAAGACAAGAACTTAAAAAAAACTATTTAATCAAGTATTAAAGAATACAGATTGTAGGTTATATAAAATATTTGATTTATTGCACTATTAATTCTTCTTTTTATACCTTCATATCTAGATTATAATTCAATGTTAGGCTGTTACTTGTTCATGACAAAACATACATACAATGAAGAATATTTACATTTTATGTAACTTGTGGTTTCACATTTGCTGTGGTAAAACATTAGCGTTAGTAGTTTTTCTTTTTGTAGAATTAATGCTGCAATTAACTAATTAGTGTGAGCTAGCACACAAACTCAAGAAACAGTTGAACTAAATGATAAGAGATATGAAAAAATATATGAACATAATAAAAACTAACAAAAAATAGAGAGAGATTATACCTCATATTCATCTTTGAGGTTTGATTTGGTAGGATAACTGGATAGACACTTTGATATAGGATCTATTACTATATGTGTCTTACTGAAATGGATATCCATAAATGTTTAAGAATGTGTATGAATGTTATATATATATTTTAGTTTTTAATATATATTCTTAAAAACAACCACTGTTTTGGATATTAATAATGCTTAATTCTCCTGGAACATGTTTAGTATTGAGCAAGATAAAAATTAACATATTGTTGCGTCAGCGAGGTCAAGTGACTAGTGTCACGCCACGTTTCTAGAACTATCTTGTTCCTTCGTGAATGCCCTAGCATTTACTAGATATATGTTTGTCTGGTATATATATAAGATGCTCACAACGTGACAGGGACAACAATGTGTGTAGGTAGTGAGTAATTGATCTGCAGTCAGAGAGTATTGTTGAAGTTCGTTATAGCGTTTGTTTTAGCGCGAATGTTGAAATCAAGTGTATCGTAAAGTTATATTTAGAAAGAATAAACCAGTTTTATTAAGTAAGGACTTGTGTCGCTAAAGTTTCGTCAGAACGAAGTTACGGAAAGTTAATTAACAAACGGAGACGTAACAATATCTTTCAAATGTGTTAGGGTTGTATTTACATGAAACTAAGTGCTGCTCCTAAGGAACCAAACATAAGTTTTTTAACATGTGGTCTAGTACTAAGACCAGATAAAAGTTCGCTGACTGAAGCTCAGAAATCCAGGTTTTCTGATATGTTTCAATGTAACATTATTATTAAAAAACATTGTTACCATTATTTTTCCAATTTTTTAGAAACATAGTTAAGTTGGAACATTCTTCTATCACATTGCTTGGGTAAAAGGTTTATCATTAAGCCAATATTTGATTTAATGTAACAATGACTCAATATTTAAACACTTCAACAATCTCTTTGATGCTCAAGTAATCAAAAAAGACTAAGCCAAAATTAGCATAACTGTGATGACTTGAACTAGGATTAGCTTATATCTGTACTTTTAACTGAAAATACTATATCTTGCACTCAGGTGTAACAACCTAATCAGAGAAGATATCCAGTGACAGACCAACATGCTAAATAAGTTCATTTCTTAACACAGCTATATACAGTTTAATTATTTAATTTCATTTTCTTTAATTGAAAGACCATTTTTGTAAAACTATGTGTATAATCATTAATGACAGCCTTATAATGTGGCATCATATTGTTGTTATGAACCTTTTCTCAATAAATATTCTATGTATTTGAAGTTCAACAGAATGCTTCCTGTGTGTAAATATATTTGTCAAATTCTTCATCAAAATTGTAATAATAATTACAATCAATACACACATCACAAATGCTATCCAGGCAAATAACCCAGTATGAAACCATTGCACATCATCAGGAGAAGGAATCTTTCTTCTAATCCTCACAAATATACAAGCATAAATATCTACCCTGTTTCTAACTCAGAGTCTTCCAGCATACAAGAGTAAAAAAAAGTCTTGTATATATATATATATATATATATATATATATATATATAGTTTTTATAATATATATTTTTTTTCTTTACT
>NW_013665938.1:452778-460462 GCF_000517525.1 Limulus polyphemus | reverse complement strand
TATATATATATATATATATATATATATATATATATATATTGTGTCTAAAATTATCATTTGTATCTTCTTCTTACATGAATAAATAATTCTTTTTGTATCAGCAATGATAACTGAAGGACATGACCTTCCAAAGAGTAAAGACCAAATAATGGTGTTGATGTTAACCCCATTCTTCTTAACAACATTTGTATTCTATGGGTGCTGGTATGAGTATACACTTTCCACAGAAACACCACGATGGGTCAGTCGGTAGACTATGGATCCCTCCTTCTTGACTTGTCAACAGAACACTATCTTCATTTTCAGTAATTTGTTATCTTACCAAATTAGATGTTTCCATAAATCTGCTTTTTTAAAAAGTAGAAATTTTATGAATCTTATATACAACATTCTTTCCTAACTTTTTAACGTTACAATTCCTCTTCTCCTTATCCTTAGTAAAATAGCCTTTAAATTAAGAAAAAATGTAAATGATTAGTATCCAAAATGAGATAAAAAACACTAACCAATCTTGAGCAGCAAGTGGCACTCTTGGAAAAAGCTCAACAGCAGTTTTTTCCAGATGCTCCCTGGACATGTTTTGAATTTTGAACTAGAATGTGGTAAATGTACAATACATACAAATTATTCAATTTAGATATTTCATGCACATGAATGTTTGAAGATAGAAACTATTACAAAAGTATTTAGCTAACGTGGTAATTACATGCTTTTACTTTAAACAGTTTCAAATTTATTAAATAGTTTCAAGCTAGAAAAAAATATCTGTAGACTCTCAATTTGTGTATTATTTGTGGAACAATATGAAGTAATAAGTTCAATATTGTAAATATGAAACATCAGCAGAGCAAAAAAAATTACTATGCTTCACAAAAGTTACCACCTGTTTAAGAATTAGTGAATTCTATATATATATAACCAGAAATATACACTTTTAAATAGGTATCAAGCATTAGAATTTTTGAATAATTATTGCCTAAGAAGATACTACCCTGTTAATGTTATACAGTTAACTACAACTACAAAATTTTTAAAACTACAACATTAGCTATTTTAAAACCCTGTTAATACATACTGCTACTTCATTAAAAGAATATATTTAGGTGTATTTTCAACTGAATTACTGACTCTAGAATATTCAACATGAGCTGTATCTGTATTACAATATACAAACAGAATGCTTACATTAGTACTACTTAATAAACAGCCATCACTTGGGTGGCACTATGATTGGCATAGCTTCATGAATAACTGTCACCACGAACAATTTAGATTATCATTGCTTTTCTGTTATTCAGCTTTTGAGCTTCTGTATTAAAATACTTATCTTCAAAAATTAATAAGTTTAATTGCATTTCTGAGAAAAACTTCCAGTTTAGTCTGTAAAAAGTTTGGTTTGAATCAAAGATAATTAAGTCAATGTCTATATATTAGTTATATAGTTTGAAGCATATTAGTCAGAAAACAAACTGACAAAAAAATCAGAAAAATTATTTACTAGCAAAAAAATAAATTGTGGCAGATTCTGAAGACCAACAATAGTAGAAGAAATACTGAATTTGTAGTACTTCATAATTTTTATTGTTCTGAAATTGACTAAAAGTACAAGAACATTAATTAGTACAAAATAAACAATGCCATCAGTAACACTGTGTTTACCTTTTGTTCACTTTTTTGATACAGAATCAATATGTTCTTCCATATCTGTTCCTTTTGGTGCACTGACATCAGTAGTCACAGTACTACAGCTGCTAATACTTGCATAAGGCTTAGAAACAACATTATTAGCAGTTGACATGCTAGAACATGGCAATTTAGTGCCACATAAATAACTACTAACATAGTAAATGGAGGTCAAGTGACAAAAGCAGTCCTTTTTTCCCTCTTTGAAGACTACGTACATTTTTCCAGGTGTATAATATTTTTATATCCCTGATATTCTAAAGTCTAAGGAAGGCCATCTATTTGACTATTCCCATTCTTAAATTCTCCCATTTTGTCATACTACTTGACAAAATCATGAGGTTAATCAGAAAACTGATTTTGTATTTCATGTTTATGCTTTGTATATTCATGGTGCATTTTAATGAAAACCTGGAGTGACACGTTTTTTGCTCATACTACAAAAATAAATATATCTCAATACATTTTCACTTAAGATTTTTATTCATAAAAACTGTGCAACAGCATGTGTTATAACAAAGGCCTAAGTATAATCAAATTGAATTTTAAAATAAATTTTTCAAACTAGCTGGGAGAGGTTACACTATTTCCAAAACAATTGGCTTGAACAAAAAATTTCACCTTAATGTAGAACTGGGAAATTAGTGGTATTTGGTAATCAACTAATTGATGGTCCCATTAATCAATTACATTCAATTACTAAATTTTCTTCAAACCTCGATATGTACGAGCAAGAAAAAAAAAAAAAAAGGTGGTAGTAGTTGCTGCCAACCAGTTGCCTTCCCATTAGTCAACAGCTCAATAACAACAACAAAAAGGTTAACAGTAGATACCGCCAGTGATTTGTCTTTCTTTAGTCAGCAGTTTAAAAATGGTGACAGAAGATAGCTTTATTAGCTTTGCCATAACAAAAACAGGTCAAACTGGTTGGTGGAATAATGAAAAATAAATGGAAACCCTGACTTTGATTAGCTGATTAATCAATATTATCAAAATTTCCATTAATTACTTATTGGAATAATCAAAAACAGTAATTTCAATTAAAAAATTTAATTGTAATTTTGATTAGTTACATCATTAATTGCTGTAATCGTTGATCATAGATAATTGGTTTAAATTGCTGAGCTCTATTCTATTGTACATAAAATATTTCTAATAAAATGTTTGATGAAAAATTGAAACCCACACGTTTTTGAGGATCAGGGTTGGTAATTTTTATCTAAATGCTCTTACAACAATTGACTGAAGGAGTACTCATTTTTTCCATCCTAGGTGACTGTATTCCCAGTAGACATCCTGTTTGCTTCAAACTGTAGAGCTCTAATGAAGAAAGATAGTACCATTTATTGAATATTATGTGTGAAATAGTATGGGCCTACATTGAATTGATAGTTTCTTATAAAAAAAAATAGAAACAAATGTACTTATTTTTAGTAATCTTTAGATACTTCACCACAGCAACTTTTAAATTATAGTTATTTTTAATTTGCATCAGTAGATCTGATATTATTATTACTTGGTTAACATAATATTTACCTGTTACAAACAGGCTTTGGTAACAGTCCTTTGCATAGAATACCGTAAAATGTGAGAAGAGCAATTTTCAAAATACCATAATCTAACCACGTCCACTAAAAATGTTCATTTATGGAGATACAGTTTTTTATGCAACTGTTTATATTGGCCATTAATAATTTACTTTGATAAAACAATAACATTCTGAAACACTTTCTGTATTTTGGCAGTTACCAGATATAAACCAGCTGAAGGTCTCTAAATTATGTTTTATTTCTTCATAGTCATTTTCTCTATCATCTTCATCCTTGTTAGTTGTGTTTGAGATATCACTATTACTAGTTTCATGTGATTCAATTTTGCTATGATCATATTTGGATTCAAAGAAATACAGCACTATTATGTTACTAAAGCCTGAAATGATTGTTTTGAAACTTAATGAGTTTCAGAATAAAATGCAATTTATGATTTGTATGTGCAAACATAATGAAATTCTGAAACTGGGGAAATCACACTTACAGTTGGAATTGATTGAAAAAAAATCAACTTTTTTCAATAAAAAAGTGGCAATGATTACATTTGAAATATTTTCATACATTTCTGAGGTATGGACATTTATTCAAACATTGGTTTACTTTTTAGCAGAGTTCCCCTTTAAGTATCATATAAGTTCAGTTTAATAAATAAATCAACAGCAAAAATGCTCTTTCTTTCAAATAAAGCAAAATTGTATCTAATGCAAAAACTTCAGTTAAAATACATTGATACCTATCATACAAAAAAAACAAAAATAATGAGGTATTAAGATATATGTTAAATATATGTTTTAACACCTGCCACACGAACCAGCCCGGCATCTTGATGTGGATACAAAAAATAAGTCATTCCAGAAAGGTTTGGATTGTTTTGATTAGACAAAAAGGAAGAAGTTTGGCACTATTTTCAAGGTCTAAGTCACTGGACCAGACCCGTGGCCTGACCTGTGACCATGCAAACCAACACGAAGAAGTTAAAGTTAGCTTGCAAATGTAAAGTAAAATGATGTAACAATGAAACATACTTGAAATATTCTAGATGTGGTTATGAAAGTGATGGTTTGAGTGTAATGATTAAGCTAAACCGTGGGTCCAGGTTGGATGAGGGAAGAACTTATTCGAAGATATCCCAATGGATTTGACATACCAGCTAAATCAGAGATTCATCAATTAATTACTGTATTGACAGCAAAACATAAAAAAATGGAAACAATAGTATCGTTATTTTCAAAAAGAGGGATTGGAATCATATATAAGAAATCATTAGTTTAATTATTTTGTGAAATTAATGGCATAGTTAAGTCCAAAGATGCAGTATTGAAGCAGATGCACAATGCATTAAAAACTGATTTCCCTAGAAATTCTCAAATTAAATATGCCATTTCTGCAATGAAGAGTAAATATAAGAAGGATGGTATAATGAACAGTATGGTACCATCATTGTATAATTCATATAGATTTCATCATATCATATTTTGATATATATATATTTTTTCATTTTTGAAGTTTTGCTGAGCTTCATTCATCGAGATCTATTGAAATAACTTTAAGTCACCACTTTCCGAAATGACCCTTCTGTTGACCATTCTATGCTCAGTACTAAAAGATGCTGCGCTGGCTTGTGTGAAAGGTGTTAAAAATATTCATTAGATTCCATAAGAAAATGGCAAAAAATCGTTTTTAAGGAAATGTTAACTTTCAATTGTTTAAAAATACACTGAATTATATATTCTTTTGTGTTCCATATGTACAGCATGTTTTTTGTTCTCTTATCCTTTAAATGTAACAAAGAAAAAATTCATATGCTGAAACTCAGTATATTACATTAATAACGGTCTTGTTTAATTACATTACAAAAGGGAAAAATTTCTAAACTACAAGTATAATACTATCACTTGACCTTTCTTTATATATATATACACAAAATAAATACACTTCACCTTCTTCCTGTCACTAAAATGAACACTTTGATACAAGAAATGTGATGTTTTAAAGCTATATGTACAGTTTTTTCAAATTGACTGCAACTTTCTAGAAATAATTTTTAAATATGTTTAAAACATCAAAAAAGCAGACACACATCGCCAGGAACTGAGTGTACTGAGTTGTGCTTGGTGAAGAGATAGGATCAAATCTTCAAAAAATCAAAGACTATATCTCCTTGTTTAGAAGCAAATATCTCAATAACTTTTTTTTCTGTTGAAAATTCCTGCTAATACTGCAGAAATTAAGGCTACCCAGAATTTTTCTGGATGAAAAAAAATATTTCATACAAATCTGCAACAAAATAATTTTTTCTCCTTTCTTTAGATTCATTATGCACTGAGGAGAATTTCTCAGAAGTTATAATATTCCTAAACTGAAAATATTTTTCCAATAAATACTTACCTCTTCTTGCAAAATGGATTTTCTTGATTAGTACTGCTCTCTATTGGCACAAATTTTCAACGCTTCATGCTGGCTTTCCACCTTTTGTTTCTGCATATCCTCATGTAAATGATTATGCAGTAGCTCTCCACCAATAGAAGTGCAACACAACCCTTACTGTAACAAGCATCCTCTCCACATTTGCACTTGCTTTG
This sequence comes from Limulus polyphemus, assembly GCF_000517525.1. Classification (NCBI taxonomy): domain Eukaryota; kingdom Metazoa; phylum Arthropoda; class Merostomata; order Xiphosura; family Limulidae; genus Limulus; species Limulus polyphemus. Next base: position 454,647 of record NW_013665938.1, on the reverse strand, counting down.
AGATTGGTTATAGTGAGAAATGTGAGAGGAGGTAAATATCTATCAGAAATACATTTTCAGGTTAAGAAAATGTTAACTTCCAATACGATATCTTACCTCCTCTCACAAAATAGCTAGAACCCCACACTGAACTGGTGGAAGGCTGGTGAAAAGATGACCCCCTTTAGGAAACAAACAAAGAGAGACCATGAGGTGTGAAACCAAAAAAAGAAAATATCCCAAAACAGCATGAGACCATACCACATCAGATCCAGGTATACTCATCACACTTTTATGACTGTGTTGCAAACATAAAAGGTGGAAAAATAAGAAGGAACCTCTTAATACATATTACTTATTAGTAGGACCCCTGGATGTCGAGTGGCTAAGGTACAACACACCGTAGTGGTAGTTAAACCTCATTCAACATCTGGTGGCATCTGGTACTGTACATCAGTACTGTGGTAGGCAGAGAATCGCCTACCCCTTCACCAAGAAACAGGAATTAGTAGGGAAGACAAACTTCTGTACCAAAATGTATCTCCACTTGCCCGCATTTCCAACCCAACCAACACTGATCCACATTGAACCGACATCCAGCAGATGGTAGGAAAGTGGAAAACCCAGATGGGATAACATCCTTGGTCCAAAACCTGGCAGCATTGGGTATGTTTCTTCCAGTCCATGGTAGGAGGAGGATACCCAACCACACACAAGTGGAAATATATGTGCTCCATCCAGCTCCAAACAATACCAGATCTGCCAGGAACCAACACCCAGCAGACAGTAGGAAGAGGGACCACAAACCTGGGGTGCATTTCCAGCACAAAACCTGGCAGCATTGGGCATTTATCATCCAGTTCGTGGTAAGAGGAGGGATACCGGCCAGACCACATGTGAGGACTTACTTAATTGGACCATTTCCAAACAAACACCTGAAACCCTGGGAACTGCATTTGGAGGATGGTAGGTAGGAGGAACATCTCAGCTTGAGGGTCAAACTGCACTTTATGGCAGAGTGCTTGAACCAAAACCTGGTGGTATCTGGAATTGTACATCAGGTTGTCACGCTATTGACACGTGATTATAATCATAACTAAGCCATCTCCAACCAACACCAAACCCACCAGGAATGTACATCTGGAAGATTGTAGGAAGGAGGAATGCCATGGTGTGAAAAAGCAATCTGCCAGATATACGTATATACATATTAATATGCCATAGTGCTACAACAGAAACCTGGTGGCATCTGGAATTATACATCAGGTCCATGGTAGGAAGTGATAGATGTCATCAACACCCACAGAATACCACCACCATAGTGAGAGGTATTATGCATCACTCAGAAGGACAGATCTCCATGGTTGACTACTCCAGTGGCTAGGAACTGGTAAGTGGTAAGGACTCCCATACTCCACTAGCAGAAAGGAGGGGAAAATGCATTGGAGAGTCCAGAGAACCTCAGTGCAATGGGTGGCCACAATATCCTATTTTAAAAAGCAGAGCTACCGTGTCTATGGAGTCAATCAACCAACACCTGAGAGCATCTGTAATTGTACATCAGGTTTGTGATAGGAAGAGTCTCAATGCCACAGAGCATCAGATATGGGCAGCAATCCCTGTCTATATTACTCATGTGTGTCCAAGAGTGTACAGTCTGGGAGGAACATAGTTATGAAGCAAAAGACAACTAGACAGAACAACTAAAGGCCCTATGGAACACCCTATCTCTGCAGTGTGTGTAACTTAATCCTATGATGTAATTGTTTTGGCATAGATGACAATTGAACAGAGACACATAACCAACACCTGGTGGTATCTGAAATTGTATTAGGTCATCAAGAAATTAATGTCACTTTTTTTATTAGAAACCAAAACCAACTATTATAT
>NW_013665938.1:451991-452757 GCF_000517525.1 Limulus polyphemus | reverse complement strand
ATTTGAATACGCTTTCCCATTAAGATGGTGTTGCAGCGAACGAAAAAGATGGTAATCTGATGGTGCCATATCTGGAGAACACCATTCCGACTGACAAGTGAAGGGCATTTCTGATGAAAGGCTTGAATTAAATGTTCCAGTTACTGACTATAGATTTCTGAATTGACAGTTCACTGTGGATAGAGGAGTATAAACTGAATTACTCCTTTGATGTCCCACCAAATGCAAAGCATCATTTTCCACAGATGGAGTCCCGGTTTTGTGGTCAGAAGTGGTGTTTGTCTAGGACTAAGCCACTGTTTTTGGTGTTTAATATTTGCATAGAGAATTCATTTTGCATCACCAGTGACAATTCTGTCCAAGAATAGTTCATGCCCATTAGGCATCAGAAGAGACGAAGCAATGTTCACACATTGGAAACGATGATCATTGGAGAGTTCATGAGGCAACCAAACACCTTCTTTATGGAGTTTCCCATATTCCTTAGATGTTTGCGTATTGTTTCATGAAAGACATGCAATTTTAGGACCATTTCACAAGTGTGTTGCCTTGGGTTAGACTCAACAAGTATAATCTGCCATCAAAGTTTTTAAGGCTAAAGTCACCTGAATGAAATTTGCTGAACCACTGTTGAAAACTACGTTCCAAACATTTCCATAAACTTATTTGATATTCTTTGTGGCTACAGAGGCATTGTTTCCCTTCTTGTATTCAAGCAGCATTACATGCCGAATATGTGTCTCGTCATGTGCCATCACTATAAGGG
>NW_013665938.1:447256-451981 GCF_000517525.1 Limulus polyphemus | reverse complement strand
GCATTACATGCCGAATATGTGTCTCGTCATGTGCCATCACTATAAGGGATTAGAGTACACTAAACTTTACACATTATACAGACTACACTACTATGACGTTTAGACAGTTCGTTTAACTATTACACGCGATGCGAGTTTTTTTGAGGGTGGTTAATGAAAGTGTTCCAAAATGTGACATTAATTTCTTGACAACATAATACATCAGGTCTGCAGTACCACAAAACATGCTAATAAATCACATGAATTTAACCATTGCATTTTCCTCAAATTTATAAAATACTAAATAATTTTTTTCAATAATAAAGTACTCACTTTATAAGGTTAGAGGTGATAATTGTGAAAACTTCAATGTGTAGTAATTTAAAAAACAAAAAGTTACTGGTTTAAAAACCAATTTTCACTGAATATGTGGTAAATCTAAACTTGATTGAATGTTTTTAAAACTTATATAATGAATACAAAAATGTAAAATTTAACTGATAAGCTTTTATTCAAATTTCATATTGTTAACAAAGCATTACAAATATTAGTCAATCAAGATACTGTTCTGCTTCTGAACAGACTACCATACAGGAAGCTTTAATCAAAACCAACACAATACTAATCTAAAGTTAAAAGTTTTGGTTAACAGGTTATAGTATGTTTTAAAAACATTTAACTAGTTACTCAATTAAATTATATACGATTTTTATATTAAAGAAGGAAGCTTTGAGGCAGATATAATTTTCTTGAGTAAAAAAACATTCTTAAAAGTAAACTGGGATTTCTGAACAAGTTTAAAAAAAACTACATTTCTGTAAATATTACATTATATATGAAAGCAAACATAGATTTACCAGAGGGAAATTTTGCTTTTCTAATCTGTTACATTTTATAACGAATTTACTTATCTAGATGAGGGAAAGACTGTTAATTGATTTGGTGTACTTAGGTTTTTAAAATGTATTTGAAAAGATACCACAAAAAATATTAGCTAAAAAAAATGTCACATCATGGGAGGAGAGGGGGGGTATACTAGTTAATTAGACAGTGGAATGTGAGAAAGCAAAAGATTATTATTTAGCCTATTACAACCAGTGAGCTACTTTCAGGTGTTTGCATACTTGCATATCAAATTTCAAAATTTAAGTAAAAATAATAATTCCAATCCTATTTCAGCAATTATTTGCTTCAGTAATGTTTTATAATTGCTATTTTGTAATACTTATTTAGTGTAAACTGTAATTCACAAACAAAACAATGTTCAAACCTACATTTCTCCACAAATCCAGGGAGTCTTGCCTGTAACTTGTGTAAGTGTAAACAACACACTTATGGGTTGTTGTTTTTTTTAATAAAATTTCTTTTCATCCCTATTTATTTTTGTATTTGCTAATAAACCCTCATTCCTTAAGAATACAGTTAACTAAGGTAAGATTCTCTTGTGGTTTTCCTTTTCTGTCTGAAGATTTATTATTAAAAGCCTCTTGTTCACATCATATGCTGGGAGTGTAAGGTCATAAAAGGGTGGGAATAATTACTAATACAAAACAGTCTTGAAAATAGCGACAGGCAGATTAAACACCATTGGATAAAGATGGTATCAACAATTTACACCAAAGTAGAGTGAGTAAATTACTAAAGTGAACTAATAATTTATGGTTTTATGTGAAATTTAGAAGACTCAAGAAGAAATTACACGTTTGGGAATTTTTCCATAGCTTATTTATATAGACATTCCCTTCACTCCTTTGTGTGTGTTAAATTATATTCGTTTAAAAATTATTGCAATTTTCTACAATGAAAAGCCATATAAATTCTAATAAGCCTTAATACTATTATTATTATAAGTATTAATATTAGATTTATCGTTTACTTACGACGTTACGTTTTATTTTTAGACAATACGGTAGAAACAGCAAACTATACCGATGACTCAAATCCTTATTTACTTTATTGAACATTATGATTAAATCTGTCATATCAAAACAACACATACAAAATAAAGAACTTATAATTTATTTAAAACAAGCATATATATTAGATATAAATTTATTTTGACCAAGAATATTGTTAACAAAAACACTATTACTTAGCTTGACCTGACACCATTTTAACAGATCATATCCTAGGTCACCATAATTTTATTTCAGTTTATGCTTTTTTTACGATTTATAGCTGCGAGTGGTTACTATCACAATAAGCAAAATATAGTTTAAAAATGTTAAAAAATCAATCAATTTCAAACTTACTGGATATATATTAAATGAAATTTCCTGATCAATAATAAAAAAAGTAAATTCTAAGACAAATTATTTGTGTGTTTTTCAAAAAACGTGTCTCAAAAAACAAAATTTTGAAAATGACAGACAAACTATCAAATTATATTAATCTATTTAAACCAAAACTAAATACTATTTACTAAAGTTTGTGTCAAGATTTATGAGCTTGGTTAAATATTTACATTTTGAGAAAGCAAAAAATAAAACAAAATAAAGGAATATCAGTTATACCCCCTCACCTCCAGTCCAGAAAGGGTTAATGAAGTCCAGTCACAAACATTGGACCTTTTGTATTATTGGAGGAATTCGGGTCAGTTTTTGGCCATTTGCTGTTTTTTATTTAAATTAATGATATTGCTAGGAGCATAATTAATAAACTAGGGGAAAAACTCGTGCTTCGCGTACAAAACATTTTTTTTTTTTTGGTTATAGTATTTTGTATTTGAATGTACACAAGTTATAAATTGCAAAGACTGCTGCGTATTTAAAGTAATCAAAACAGTTAAGTGACTATTGATGTATGAAGTTAGACACGCAAAGTCCTGAACGAATCTGATGACCTTGCGGGGTGTCTCAATGACTACGAGGTTAAACCTATTTCACAACACATGATACTCACCAAACACCTCTCGTATAAAAGGAACTTTGAGCCGAATGTCCTAATCAAAAATAGCAAACCGATCGTCTTATCTAGTAATATACACCAAATATAACGACGCATTCAAAACCTGGGTATTGGGAGCAAGTATTAAAACTTAACAGGGTGACGGTACTGGGACTCTAAGTGACTTTAAGCAAATGAAAAAATTCATACACAAAACTTCTATCTGGGATGGGGCTCTGAGGGATGATAGATCTATTCCCCAAATAACTTTCTTTTTGCAATGCATAATACTATCTACACCCACCTCTCCCTTACGCATATGGTGACGTTGTCTGTACTTCACTACTCTAAATTTCATTATTGCATAGTTTAATGAAGTTTAAAAAGCTTCCCACCATGCATACATGTTACTCTTTTAGATCTATAAAGTTTACTGATTTCATAAATGTTTGGGTATTTCTAGCTATATTAAATATGTTGAAATATTACAAAATAACTTCATTCAATTGGTAAGTTGGACAAACATTTGAGAAATTACCTTTAATTATAGTAAATGAAGGTAATGCATTTGAGTTTCGTAATTTGAATCATATTTTATATAGATGGAAACTAACTCAATAGTGGAAAAGGTTTTTCGTTGTACAAAACTTGAAGATAGCTTTGATATACGGAAACATCTGTTAGCTGAGTTCTTGCACAGATCTTAAAATATAACGTTCATAAATTGAAACATCGGCTCATGTAGATACGTAGATATGTCTTTAATGTTCTTAAAGGAAAAATTTTGCTTCTTAGTTTCTTTTTTTGCAGCTGGGCAGGTCTTAAAATCTTAATTTTATTGTTGCCCATTGACAGGTTACATTAAGAAAATATATGATCTGTCTTTGTCAAGTACTCCACCAAGTAAAATTTAAAAGCACCGTATATAATGACAAACAGTACATATCAAATTCGCACCGAAGGAGAAAAAACTGGGACAATTTAATGCTTCTACTGTTTCTGATTGGAACAAAAAAAGGAGCTAAAAACTGGGACAAGTTCAGTTTTACTGGGATGTTTGATAACCCTACTTACGGAAGAAATCCTGTCATCACTAGTGGAGACCAGCATTTAAATTTCCTGGAGTTTAAGAGTAGAATTGATGATTTTCTGAAAAGAACAGGGAAGATTTAAATTTTTACTTTACCCAAGTGTGTGTGTACAAGGACAACCTTGAAAAACCATGATTATTTGCTATATGTAGTTTATATTGTATAAATAAAAGAATAAAAAGCAAGGTAACAGACGGCCATTCAGCCCGCCGAAGTGAACAATCATCCAAACACAGAGCAAATAACTTTTTTAAATTCAGTTTAAATGTAATCCTTCATATCTAATGATATTATAAAATAACCAAACTAATAGCACAAACCAGATAACACAGACCATTCCATAAGTTTGTAACTAACCGAAAGCATATGCTCCCCACATCCATCTTTGAAAACATTGATCAACTTAAACAGAGTGCCCCATAACTCACAAGATTTGAGAATATAGTGTCCCCCAATATATATTTTCTGGAGATACGAATAGAAATTTTCTTCAAGCTTAACATCATAACGTTTCCAACAATCTCTCTTGAAATTCCTAAGAGTAGCCCAAGAGTTGGCGGTGGGTGGTGATGACTAGCTGCCTTCCCTCTAGTCTTACACTGCTAAATTAGGGACGGCTAGCGCAGATAGCCCTCGTGTAGCTTTGCGCGAAATTCAAAACAAACAAACAAACCCTAAACGAGTTGTGTAACCATATTGTTTTCTAAATTATTTACACACTGCCTCTTGGCAAAGAAGTATCATTTGCATTTACTTTAAAAGTCTGCTT
>NW_013665938.1:441896-446350 GCF_000517525.1 Limulus polyphemus | reverse complement strand
AAAATTTCGTCGGAACGAAGTTACGGAAAAATCAATTAACAAACGGAGACGTAACAATATTATCTGTCATAACTTTTTTGATCGAAAGATTAAAAAATCATTTGTAATAAAGCAAATTTTCCTAAAATGAACAAATATAAAGGTTAACCCCTAGTGCAGAGGAATTCTATAGATTTTAATATGATTGAACTTTGACGTAATCTATACCCGGATATACTGCAATATCATAATTTTTATACATGATTTCATTTACAGAAAATGGCACTACGGATTATATGGTATTCATATGGTATTTTTTAGGTAAAATTATTTTCTTTAGGCTTAGAGCGAGAAGACAGCTATGCAAAATATCGGGAGATTCAAACAAGATATTTGAAAAGTAGTTATGAATTTCTAAGCAACCGAATGAGTTCGTGAAAATAAAATAAAGAGACTGAATATAATGCACAATCTTTATTCACAATGCTCAAATACACTGTGTGTACTTTCTTTGGATGCTGGACAGTCGTTTCTGTTGTAATTGAGCTGTTGTTTCTCCAAACTGTACTCGATTAATACTTCTACCAGACTGACTAAATCTAACGGTACCTGGATAACTCAGATTAACCCAGAGCGATTAGAACTACTCACATGAGTAGTCATTCCCATTCAAAGTTAAGGGAGTTTGTAACCTTGAGGCAGCATTTAATCTACCATAGGAGGACACTGCTGTTTATAATCGTGCGCAAAATTTAGTTTTACAGCCAGAGCATTCATGGGCAGACAAATGAGTTAGTTCGAGAGAATAACAAAGTTCAGATGTAGCTAGAAAGAAAGCAACTTAACGACTTTCTTGACATGGTGTAATGTAAAATCAGTACATACACAGTGTATCTGATTAAAATACTTCACTAGGATACGAAAGTAGGAAACGCATGGTGAGTTTATCAATCATACTCACTTCAGCTATTTCAAATAATATCATCCACAGCCTTTTAGAATTAATAATGTAATAAGATACTTTTCCATGATTAATATTTATTATAAATATGCCTGAAATTATCACCAGTAAAATTCTGCGTGGTTTATCAATGAAAGAACAAACATATTTTTTATTTTTTTACTGAATGATTTTTTTTGCAACAGATAATAATAAACTAAGAATTGTTGTGCATAATATTTTTATTTTGAATTATTCTCTCTCTCTCTTTTGAAACTTTTGAGTGTTTTTGTTTGTTTGTTTGTTGGATTGCATACAAAGCTACACTAAGCGTAGCCAGGGGGTATGGTTCGGGAGGTGCAAACGAACCCCCTCACTCCCGCCGGAGTTCCGCTAGCCTATTAACATTTATTTTTTCCTTTCTTTGATGATGGTCTCGCACTATATAATTGCTTTTGTAACACTGTACATACATGCGGAAATTTTCATACTTATTAGAGGAAATGTACTAGAAATGTTTCTTTGCAACGATAATAAAGGAATCATTACATAGTCAGCACGCTATGCACTGGGGATGCTTGTCTTACTCTTTGAAGATATGATTTTCTTTTGGAATTAGGTCGTTAAATAGGACATAGTTTTTGTTTTGTTTTTAAAGGTGTTAGTATGGAATGTTATTGTTTTTCTTTAGCACAACTCTACACAATGGGCTGTTTTTGCTTTGTCCTGTATTTTAGATTTGTGAGTCCGTAAACTTACTACTGACCCAACGGGGGTCAATATGAAACGGGTTAGTACAAGATATTGTAATTGTAATTAAAACAAACAAACTTCAAATGAAATAAGTGTAAAATATTTTCTTCATATTAGCAAAACTTCAGATGATGAAAGCAAGTTAGTGCTATTGATAAACCTAAATATATTTTATTCAAACAAAAAGGGGTCATCATATAATCCCACTTATTAAACCATCGTGAAATTCCTTCCTTCAGTTCTAATAACTTCTATATTGTGCAATTAAATTAGCTAAAATTGGCAGCTCAGTTTTGCAGTCGGGTCGTCCTGGAAACAAACGAGGCGTCCATATGTTAGATGGTTTGGAGGTTGGTGACTTAGATGTTAGAAAAAAAAGTATTTTTATTTAGAAAGTTTGATTACAAAAATCCTTTAACAATATATAAAAAAATATGATAGAGCTAGATTAAGGTTTGATAAGCGTGCATTTGAAGTTTTGACAGATGAATTATAAATGTAGCTTAATTAATTTTTAAAACATTAGGGATTTGTATTTAACAATAGAATATATGATATTGATAGGCTTAACTTAGAAGTTAGAAAGTTCTTGGATCACGAAGTAGGTCTAGACATATATCGCAATTTTGAATACATAACGGAAGCTCTTCCACCGGTGGGACAGTGATAAGCCTACAGACTTACAATAATAAAATCAGGGGTTTGATTCTTCGTGTCAGACACAACAGATACTGAGGAAGTCCAAAAAACGAAATAGAACTTGGAACCATTTTTGAAAGATAGATGTACCTTTATGATAGGTTATCATAAGTAATACTGTTAATAATGAGTAAAGTGATACTATCACTAATAATGTGATTTGCTTAAGTTAGTTTAATTAACCACTTTTCAATCCTTACAACTTTTATGCTATCTCACAAAAAGACCATAAGAATGCAGACCAAACTGTATACTTTTTTTTATTGTGCAGAGAATGGGTACCAAGAAACAAAATTTTGCATGGAAGTTTCTTATGGAAAAAATTTTTATTGATAAATTCTTAAATATTCAAGATAAACATATTTCTTAAAAAAATCAGGTTGGCTCACAAAGGGTATGAAAGATAAAATTAAAGAAAAGCATCACAAATTTAAGAAATTTAAATTGACTGGTATGACAGGAGATTTAGAAGATTATAGAAGATCAATAAAGTTGGTCAAACAAGAAATTAGGACATCAAAAAGGATGTATAAAAAAGAGGTTGGCCAAAAATGTAAAAATTAAGTGTAAGGGTTTCTTTAAGTATATTAGGGGTAAACAAAATATTAGAATGGGGGATAGGAGCCTTGAGGGATAAAGGAAGGCTTGTATCTGATGATTATGAGATGGCTGGGTAATGATATTCTGCATTTTCTTCAGTTTTTACTAGTGAAGATTTAAGCAGTATTCCTCATTTTGAATAGTTTATAGATGGAAACAAGGTCAGACAATATGATTACTTTAATTCTGAGCTTGTTAAGAAAAAAATAATAAGACTCCTGGGGCAGATAATATTTCCCAAGGGTTTTGAAGGAGGTTAATGATTGGATATGTGGGTCGCTTGCTACTATTTTTTTTTGTAAGTCCTTAAATAGTGGGCAGGTGCCAAAGGATTGGAAGTTAGCTAATGTCACTCCTCTTTTCAAGGTAGTTAATATAAATTGTCTCATTAATTATAGGTCTGTTAGTCTTACATCAGTTTGGGGAAAATTTTGGAAAGTGTGATAAAAGATGCTTTACAAAGTTATTTAACAAAGTTTAATATTTTATTGGATAGTCAACATGGTTTCACTAAGTGAAAATCTTGGCTTACAAATCTTTTAATGTTCTTTGAAAAGGTTACTGTTTATGTAAATGAGGATAAGGGTGTAGATTTGGTGTATCTGAATTTTCAGAAAGCATTTGACAAGGAGCTAAATGAAACGCTTGTAAAAAAATTATCTCTATAGGTGTGGGAGATAAGTTAGCAAATTGGATAGAAGAGTGGCTGGATGGAAGAAAGCAGAGGGTTGTTATAAATGGAGTTCAGTCAAACTAGATTAATGTCACAAGTGGGGTATCTCAGGTCTCAGGACCTTTGCTCATTTTGATTTACATCAATGACATAGATGAAGTAATATTCAATAAATTACTAGAATTTGCTGATGATGTTAAGATTTTGGGTGTTTGATAGGTGTGAAGAGGATACTGCTGCTTTTAAAAGGGATTCAAATCATTTAGTGAGTTGGGAAAATAAATGGCAGATGGGTTTTAATGATAATAAATGCAAGATTATGCATGTGGGTTATCATTATTTGAATCATAAGTATAATTTGGATGTGAATAACCTTAATAGTGTCATAAAAGAAAGGGATCTTGGTGTAATGGTTGATCACTTTCTTAAACCATCCAAGCAGTGTGCTGTTGCCAGTGGTAAGGCAAATAGGACTTTAGGTTGTATCTATAGAAATATTGAATACAAGTCTAAAGAGGGTATAATTTCATTGTATAGGTTACTGGTTAGGTCACATTTGGAGTATTGTGTTCAGTCTTGGGCTCATTACCTTAGGAAGGACATTGAATTGTTGAAAAGGGTTGAGAGGAGGGTTACTAGAATGGTGCCTGGGATGGAGGGGTTGTCATACAACGAGAGGCTGAAATATCTCAAATTGTTTTCTCTTGAAAAAGAATAGTTAGGGGATCTGATTGAGGTGTTTAAGATTGTAAAGAGAATTGATTGTGTTGATGTATCATCTTTTATTATTTTTAACAATGAGAATAGTAG
>NW_013665938.1:436605-441077 GCF_000517525.1 Limulus polyphemus | reverse complement strand
GTGCCTTAACCACCTGGCCATGCCAGGCCTACATTTTTGAAACATAAATTATGGTTTAAGGAATTCTGTAGTTTTGAATTCAAAAAAGGTGAATTTTTTACGTCTGAAGCTAATTGAAAAAGATATAAATAATAAATCTTTAATGAGATTATAATGTTTCAGGTAGGGAAAAGGTTAAGAAAATTTCTAGTCTATTTTATGCACAAATTAAATAATTAAGTGTATATTTTTCTATTATTAAAGGAAATTATTATTTTAAAATAGAGCAAATGAGAATTTTGTCATAAAAATACTAATTGTCTATTACTTCAAATGGCTCACAAAACTGTCTGAAAAAAAAAAGAGAGAACTTATCTTTCACAAGATTAAACTTCGTACTTAAAACTCACAGTGATTTTTTGTAAGAGCTTTCCTGTTGTAGTTTTCTGCAGCTCTGCAAACTCTCTTCCAAGCTTATGAATAAACCACCTGTAAAACAATCAATCTAAAATATTATTAAACAATTAAGGACAAACGATTCTAACAAAATTTATTGCAAGAAATATATGTAGTAACAGCATCCTAACTTATACTTAATTTCTTGCAAGTAATCATTTTAGATACTTGATTATGAATTTTTAAATTTTCTATATTGCCAAAAAAAAAAGCTCATATGATCATAAATACACAACTAAAGATTATGTGTTTGCATGTGTCTTTCACTGTATAAATAAACAATAAACAAGGTAGGTGATAAAAATTGTCCCAGTAATTGTAGACCCATTAGTCTTACATCAGTTGTGAGAAATGTTTTGGAAAGTCTGTTAAAAGATGGTTTGCAAAGTCAATTAACAAAGTTCAGAATTTTATTGGATAGTCAACATGGTTTCACTAAGGGAAAATCTTGCCTAAAAAATCTTTAACATTCTTTGGAAAGGTTACTTCTTATGAAGATGAGGGTAAGGGTGTAGATTTGGTGTATCTGGATGTTCAGAAAGCATTTGACAAGGTGCCACATGAAAGGTTTGTAAAAAAAATTAGCTCTATAGGTATGGGGGATAAGTTACCAAATTAGATAGAAGAGTGGCTGGATGGAAGAAAACAGAGGGTTGTTACAGATGGAGTTCAGTCAATCTGGATTAATGTCACTCTAGTGGGGTACCTCAGAACTCAGTCTTAGGACATTTGCTCTTTTTGATTTACATCAATGACATAGATGAAGGGATAGTCAATAAATTACTTAAATTTGCAGATGATATTAAGGTCTTGGGTGTTGCTAGCTGTGAAAAGGATGCTGCTGATTTACAAGAGGATTTAGATCATTTAGTGACTTGGGCAAATAAATGGCAGATGGGTTTTTATTATAATACATGCAAGATGATGCATGTGGATTATCATAATTTGAATAATAAGTATAATTTGGATAGGAATAACCTTAATAGTGTTATGAAGGAAAGGGATCTCGGTGTAATAGTCGGTCAGTTTCCAAAGCCATCCAAGCAGTGAGCTATTGCTAGTGGTAGGGCAAATACGATTTTAGGTTGTATCTATAGAAATATTGAATACAGTTCTAAAGAGGTCATACTTTAATTGTACAGGTCACTGGTTAGACCACATTTGGAATATTGTGTTCAGTCTTGGTCTCCTTACCTTGAATTTCTCTGAACCATTTCCAACAAGGGTTACTAGAATGGTGCCTGGGATGGAGGGGTTGTCATATGAGGAGAGGTTAAGATGTTTGAAACTGTTTTCTCTTGAAAAATGAAGAGTTAGAGGGGATCTGAATGAAGTGTTTAAGATTGTAAAGGGAATTGATAGTGTTGATGCATCATCTTTTTTTTTTCATACTTAATGGTGAGAATAATAGGACTAGGGGACACAAATATAAATTTTGGCAAGGTAGGAGTCAACTACAGCTAAGACAGTTTTTATTTATCTAACAGACCTCTGGAATGGGTTGCTTTCAGAGATTGTGGAGGTAGTAAATTAAAGTGAGTTTAAGAGAAAGTTTGATAACTATATAAATGATAATGGCTGGCTTTAAAATAGAAAAAAAAGTTATAATAGTTTAGTTTAGAGCAGTGTTTCCCAACTTCCCAGGCACGAATCATTATTTGCTGGGAAATCAAATGTTGTACGAATATATAGTATTAGTAACTAATGTTACTGGTGCACAGTGAAATATTCAAAAGATCTGTTGGGGCACAGTGGCTTAGAGGATGGAACAGTAGGTCCCTTGTTATTCCTAAATATTATGTTATATTATCTGGTTGGATGGAATCTCCTGGATAGAAAGTAGTCATATCAGAAAATTAAATTAATACATGTGAAGCCTATTTTGCTTAATATAAAGGAACATTTTTTTGCATATTATCATGCAGAAGTGGAGTATAGTAGTGTAAAAACTAAAATTCTGTAAGTAATTTTATTTAAAATAGTACATTATTAAATATATAGACACATATTGATGTAAAATACTAAAACAGTGTAAGATGAACTAAACATTTGAGTGTTTTGAACTAATATGGGTTGTCAGTTTCAGAAAATTTGCAAGAATGGCTTTTATTCAGTAATAAAGTGTGCAGGGAATGTATTTCCCGTGTGAACCAAATAATGTAGTTTAGAATGCAGAAAGCATTGCATCATGTATCATTTTGTGTCAGTGTTAAGAAATATTACATTACAGTATTGTAACATACAAGTCCATTTCATAGTGTAAAATCTATGATAAATTAATCCAAGAAAGATAAAAATAGCAGGTTATTGAGACCATTGAGGTCATTCTTCCATCAAAAGTTTTTAACGTAAATATGAAATCTAAGTAAATGTATTTTGTAAACCTTATTGTGCATATGTCTATTTGATAAAAGTTTTATAGAATTAAGGCTAGCAGCAAGCTGTTCCACAAGTTTACAACTGATTGAAATGAAAAATAACTTCCTTGTCAGTAATACTAATGTTTTCAACTCCTTCATTCCTTTGTAAACAAACCACTCATAACATTTTTTAATAACTCAATGAAGTTGCCTCTAATTCTTATGTATATCTTAGAGTAAACAAATACAAAATTCTAAAATTTTAAGCCTGTCATTAAAATTAAGCTAGGTATCATTTTAGTAAACCGTGTGTTATCCTTCTGTTGGTCATTACACCAGGGTTGTTGTGGATAGGTCTCAAGGGAGGTGTATCTGTGCCTAGAACTGTATTATTTATCAAGTGTTATTCTAGCAAGAAATATACTAAATTTACCTTTTTTTGTATGCCTGAAAATTGGGGAGTCACAAGTTGTTCAGATCAATGAAAGGGGTCTTAGTCCTGATATGTTTGAGAATCCTTGCAATACACCGTATCTCCCAAAAGTTTATATTTATTGTGTAGTAAAGGGATAGGAGCAGCATGCATTACTTGAGAAAAGACATCACCAGAGTATTCTATCTAGTTACCTTCTTGTTACAAAATTCTTATAAATTTTAAAGTACAAATGGAACTCAGAACTTTATTAGCTCTTTATTATCACAGTTAAACACTGAAAAACTGAAGTTGGTAAGTGAATCAAATTCAAGTTTGAATATTATGCTGAGAATCACTATCAAAGCCATCTTTCTTCCAGCATTTTGGTAACAACAAAATTTACAGTAATAAGTCCATAATTTTCTAGATGTTTCTTCAATCAGTTCTTTTTAAAGACATTTTATCCTTTCTTTTTAATAACAACTTTTGTAATATTTCATTGGAAGTGGGAAAAAAAAGAGAGTAGTGTGCCATCTTTTATATTTCTGATCACTATATTTACATATGGCTTTGTATCTCTAAAGAATCCTCACTGCAAAATTAAAGTTCTTTGAAACTAGATGACAAGTAGGTATTTTACTAGGTAAATGTTTTATGTAAACTTATAATAGTAATTAGTTGTATGCAATTATGCATAACAAAAGAAAATGATAATGAACAATGTATTTAATTACTTAGGTTTGATTGAATAACTTTTTCCATGCATTATTTTACAGCAACACATTTTGTTTTATTGCAAGCCTCATCACATGGTTTTGTGTAAAAGTAATTTGATCAAATTGCAGCTCTGGTAACCCTCGTATAAAATTTAGTATTGTAATAAGAAGAGTCTTACAAATTCTGTTAGAAACACTGTACTGAAATTGGAAGAAGTAAAAGTGTACATATTTCACTTTACATACACGTATGTTGTCAGTATTCCTACAATAATTCTCAGTTGATTACTGGTGATTAAAATTAATTTTTATACATGGATTAGCTTGTGTGGTGGCATTCCTTCATTTTTTTTATTATTATTATGGTTTTGTTTGATGTACCTTTTCCCCTGTCATTTAGTTGAATTGTCTCTTAAGTATAATAATGCTTGGAGACGGCTTGAATGGATAATGAAGAAAAACTTTAATATAAGTTTGACAAGACCTTGTTGAAACATTGTACATTTGCTGTTATGTTAAACTTATATTAAAGTTTTTCTTCATTAT
>NW_013665938.1:424747-436546 GCF_000517525.1 Limulus polyphemus | reverse complement strand
ATAATGAAGAAAAACTTTAATATAAGTTTAACATAACAGCAAATGTACAATGTTTCAACAAGGTCTTGTCAAACTTATATTAAAGTTTTTCTTCATTATCCATTCAAGCCATCTCCAAGCATTATTAGTCTCAAAGTGGATTTCCTCGTCATCAAATTTGAAGTCTCTTAAGTTTGTTTATGCATGATGCCAATTCACACCCCATTAGAGTTAATTGTAGCACTACTTTCACAGTGAAACAAAATGACTGACACTGGGTGGTGCTGAGATCTTTGTCATAGAAGCAATAATCTTGTAAATAAATTGGTTGTCATATGTAAACAAGTGTTGCTATGACAGATACTTTTTTCAATAGCCAATAATCATCCCTTGCTGAGTTGTAATCTTTTAGTCTGGTAGCAAATAAAAGTATGTGTACAAAAAAGGAAAGAGAACTGAAGACTTCCTAAGCCAGATGCTTGAGAATGTGTAGTTTTTAGATTGGATATTGCTTGAATAGGTATTATAAATGTTGGGAGTTATAATTAACCAAAGAATTTGTAAACATTGTATTATTAAGCAGATTTTATTAAGTTTTTTTTCTGTCAGGTTCTTAATTTATTGTATTGAGTTTATATTGTTGAGTTAGAAGTTTGGAGTTCAGTTATGTCAGTTGTAAATGTTTGGGCCAAGTATTTTTAAATTGTGAGTTTAATTCTTTTCAACTTTTGAAAGTTGTAATGAATACTCTGTTTTTTAAAAATCCTGATGTTAACATTTTGATTATTCATAGGGCAGAATAAAAGACTTGGTACAACTTTTGATGTTACCACTGACCTCATTGATACAGTGTTCACTTCATTACCTTAGTACTAATTTTGTGAAGACACAGCAAAAAAGATTTAGAAGTATTCAGCTAGTTTTATGTATGTACTACTTGTAATTGCTATTTAAAATAACAAGCACTTTCCTTGTAATAATTTAAACAAAACTGGAGCTTCGTTGTACTTCATTAAATGAAGTTAACTGAAAAAGTTAATGTGTCAGTGTGAATGTTTTATTACATAGAGAATGGACTCTGGTGTTAACAGTGAATGTGTTGTGTATTAACTTATTTTTTATTCTGTGTTTACATTTTAATTTAAATAGTATTATTTTTTTATTTTTTTTATTATATATAGAACCAGAATGTCTAACTTCAGAAAAGTTAGCAGTTCAACTGGACCTAAGAAGAGAAGTGGAGGAAAGCAAGAATTAACAGAAGAGCAGAAGCAAGATATTAAGGAAGCTTTCAATCTCTTTGATCCAGAAAATACAGGAACTATTGATACAAAAGAGCTAAAGGTAAGATATTAAATACGTTTTGAAGATGTCTAGTTTTAAAATGTATAACAACTTTTTTTGATGTATGAAAGTTTGGAAGGGTTCAGAGGAGAAATTTCACATTTGGAAGATTCCAGGAATGGAAGGGATCTCTTAACTTATTTTATTTCATTTTCAGAAAAAGAGGGTAAGACATGATCTGTTTACAACATTATTGAGGTGTTTCAATAAAAAGGCCTCTGATTTTTTTGTTTAAAATCTGCAAAAGAAAAGAATAAGGTTAACCACATAGGTGACAGAGACACAGAAATTAATGAATATGTTACAAAATTTCCAAGTTATATATATTTTTATTTCTGGAAGATGATGTTTGAGCTAGTGCTTTTTGACAGATTCTAAAGCTTAGAACAGAAGTGCATGTATGAATTTCTAAGGATGCTTGACCAGTATTTTTACAAGTCATAATAATAAAGAAAAAGTAGAAATAGAGATTAAAACTAAAATAGAATAAAGTTACAGGAAAAGTGAAATTCTGTAAAAAAGGAAAACATTCTTTTAATCCAGAAGGTTGTAGAGTTCCCATATAGTAGATTAATTTCCTTTGCAGATATTCTCTTTTGTGAATGTTTATTAGGCCACTTAAAGTCCCAGATCAAAAAATCCTCAGTTCTATGATTGTTGTTGGTGAAATGCTGCTAATATTGTTTAGATGTTAAGGTATTTAGTCACCCAGTCAACAGCTTCTTTGTTAAATGTATATACCATTGCACTATTTGTGTAAATTATACTACAAATGACACAGCCAGTAGCTCATATAAAGGACTGTCTTATAGTGAAAGCTGTTTTTTTTTTTCATGTATCAGTGTGGTGCTATTTATATATGGGTAATGACTTGCCTCTTTCATTTACATGTTTGAACGCCTAGTGTATCATATTCTTTTTTGTTTAAAGTTGTTGTTTATCAAGATTTCTTTTAGGTTTGTGTCATGTTTATAAACAGTAGTAAGTGGGTACTTTAAAATAGATTTGGTGTTTATTTTTGAGTGAGTAATACATAATTGTTTGGTATAATATCATTGATTTTCTTACTATTCTTGTGGTATGCTAGCATAAGTGGAGTACGATCTGTGTGTTCTTTTTTGGTAGGGTTGAAGGTATGTTTTTGTGTATATGACTAAGCTTTGGTGGCTGCATTTTGGATGAGAGACTCAGGATAGCACCTTTTAGAAAAGAAAGTTTTGTATCTTTTGTTTTGTAATTGTTACTGATATGGCTGTAGCTAGAGTGAAAATTTACCCGAGGTCCAAACACCGACAAGCACATAAGGTCAGCTATATATTGTATGTCTTTTCCATATGGTTGTAAAGTTACATAGTACATTATATTTAATTTCAAATTCTAACCAAGATTTGGACCTCAGTGTCCTCGTAGCTAGTTATGGCCATGGTCACTACATAGTTTGCATAAATATTTTTAGTATGGCATTGATTTTTTTGTTACTATATGAGTGATAATACTGAAAAATAGGTATGTGTGTGTGAGTGAATCTGTTTCTTTATAATACATAATAGTGGTCAGATGGTCCTCATGTATATATATAACATGATGAGAAAGAGTAGTGTTGTGTCCAATGTTTGCCATTGTAAATCCTAAAGAAGGGTGGAAAGAGGATATAAAAGGTTTTAATTCTTATTTTGTATGGATGCAATCCCTAGTATTTGTCAATATAGTGATGAAATGTCATGGATATTGATCCTCTGTACTAAATAAGCATATGATTTTTGGTGTATTTAACAGAAGTTGGCAAAAGTAGGACCCATTTTTGTACCCATAAAAACCACACAGATTTGTTTGTATGATAGTGATTACCATTAGTAGTTAAGGTGTTATGTGTGAGTACAATTTTCTTAAATATAAAAGTATTTTGGAGGGTTAAGTAAGGATTTTTGGTCTAAGAAATGCTTTACACAATTAAACATTCATTGTGTGGGATAGAGGTGTATGATGATTTTATATCCATGGTTGAAATGTAGTGTTGTTTTTTTTCAGTTAAGCACATGTTCTTGGTTAAAATAATGACATGAATGGTGTTCTTTATGTAAACTTGTGACAAAGGATGATAAAATATTTACAAGGTAACAGGATATTTGTTTTGTAGGACAACTGCCTGCATATACTATAGGTTGGTACAGATGTTCTTTATGTATTTTAGGAAGATGATAGAAAATAGGAGTTTTGGTTCATTTACAGTGAGATTCCTAGTTGTAGTAGGTAATTCATTATGCAAATATCAACAAAAATCGAACAAATTTGTAATGAACAGGATTTTTTCAAATATCTTGAAAAAAATTAATGAAATAAACCATAATTATCACAATTTTCTGAAAACCTTAAAAGGTAAAGAAGTGATAACGTTACCATGAGTTAATGAACTTGAAACCACAAATAAGCCTATACCAGATCTGACACTTTTAAACAGTGCTGACAATGTAAATTTTTTACAATGATCCTCCAGAGATTCTGTGCAATGATCTTTCTTAGAATGAAAACAAAATACCTGAACTAAAGATTGACAAACCTACTACAGTGACTCCTTCAAGTGAATCCACACTTCCCAAATTCAGATGCTCCCCTAACAATTCAAAAGTAATTCTTGTTATTTTACAGGAGGAGTCTCAAACATACCTACACTAAATACAATGAGAAATATCCCTCCCCTTAAAAACAACACACACAAGAAACTACTACTTCCACATCTAATATTTCAAAAATTAATGATACCATCCAAGCTGTCACATTCCCCCAGTGATTTGGAACACTTGTTTAGTGAACTAACATTCCAAGCAAAGGGCTTAAGTTTGTCCCTATATAAAGTAGTGTCAGCCCTTTTTGCATAATGAGTAAGATTGAAAACTCATTTTTCTCAAGCAGATTCTTCTAAAATTATCATCCCGTTGATCCTTTCTCTAAATTGTCTTCAAAAATTCCTCATAGATGTCACCTTCCAGTGAACTCGCCACACTTGACTACTTCATATCAATATGTAGGAATGAAATCAGTGAACTGAATCTGAACACAAAGACTAAGTCTAAGAATATCTCTCACAATGAACAATTAGCCATAAACAATTTGTGACAAAAATATGACATTGTTGTAAAAGCAGCAGAAGAAGGTGATGCCACCATAGCTATATTTAAGAATTTATATATATATATATAACTGAAGCTTTAAAACAATATAAAAGTAGTGTTTTATACACTCCTTTTCAAGACAACCCATTTTTCTGCTCCTGACAGCCTACTAACATCCACAGTTGAGGATATTATTGTTGCTTACGAAGTACCCACTACAGCTAGGAATTTCATTTTAATTCATCCTTCTATTTTCTATCTTCACAACAAAAACCACAAAAAAAGGACATCTGGGCATACCAGTTGTATGGCTATGCCATACAGAACAAATATGCTGTTACCTTGATGTTGTATCACCCTTTTTGCAAGTTTACAAAGAAACATAAGAGACACCATTCATATATCATTACTTCACTTAAGAAGAAACATAACTGGAATGAAAATTTAATTTGACTAAAGCATTTCCTAGATGAAAGACCCTTACTTGATTTGTCAACACACATTTATCAGAACTTGTATTCAATCTTAATACCTTCACCTTTAATGGCATCTACTACAAATAGAATTGTGGGGCTGTGATAGGTGCAAAAATGGGTCCCACTTTTGCCAACCTTTTTGTTGGATACTCTGATAATCATATGCTTATTCAATATAATGAAATGGTGCCTGTGATGTGTCATTTTACATTGATGATATACTAAGGATTGTATCTGTGCCAAAGTCAGAATTAGAAACTTTCCTATGCTAAATATCATCTTTCAACCTTTCTTTAGAATTTATTGGAAAGTGTTGCACATAACATTGCCCAGTTTCTTGACATTAACATATACATATAAGACAACTACCTGGTTACTAGAATGTGTTATAAAGAAATAAATTCACACACATACTTACTGGCAATTTTTGATATGGATGAAGAGAGGCTACTGCTTCTGAAGTATATCCTTTCATAATACATGTTTAGGCTGCTCCCCAGAGAACTTTCCAATGAGGAGCAGTATTCCTCCTACTTGTTTATGCTACCCCATGTATCCCAATATTGCCTCCACAGGTTCAGTACACCATTACTGCTAACTAAACCAACCTTTCTTTGCTTGAATTAGGAATTATGGGTGAAGAGGTATCCTTCTAAGATATAATGACTTTTTTCTGAGTGTCTTTTAGGTTCAGTATTTTTATAAGACTTGTCTACTCCAATCATTCTTCCTCAGATTCAGTTCTGTCAATTAAATTTTAGTTCTGGATTCTACTCCAACTCTGCTTGGCTACATGTTTCTTTTAGTCTACATTATTATCTTCCTAGTAGTTTTATACTTTTCTGTTTTTTTCACATTTATCAATTCCCATTTTCTTTACAATGTGGGTATTTTGGCTTTCAGTATTTCAGAGGTATGTCTACCTAATTTGAATTTTACATTTTTAGAATTAAAATGTATTTCAATGTCAAAGCTAAGTACCTGTTTAAAATTCATTTTAATCCTGAAAATTATTAACAGTTATAAGTAAAATAATCAGAAATTATTTTTTTCATGGTATAGGAATCCATTAATGATCATTGTTCTGACACAAATGGTATATTTACTGAGCATGAGTATATACAAAACTTTAGTATTTCATGTTATGATTTTGTGTAATTGTATTATATCCAACAAACAGATAAAATTAGTATACTTTCTACATACCGAATAAAAAAAACATCCCTACTTTTTGCCTATCATTTACTTTTGTAGTGAAATATGTAGTTTTATGCCACTAACAATTTTATTAAAGGTAAATTGTGACTTTTTATATCATGTGAGTGAGTGAGCATGTAGTCAGGCTTCTAGCATTTTGATAAAAATGTACTATCCAATGAGTGATTTGCATGGAAAAGAAAATGTACAATATGTTGTGATCCTGTCAATGTATTCAAGACAGTCTGTTGTATTTAGTTTGCCTTGAGGGCACTAGGATTTGAACCAAAAAAAGAAGAAATTAAGAAGATGATTGCAGAAGTTGATAAAGAAGGCAGTGGTAAGGGTATTTGCTTTTCAGAAAATATTACCAACGAAGTTGCTTATTAGTTGAAAGTAAATGGGAGATATTGCAGTGTCCATTCTGGATTGCAAATCATTTTTTACTTATTCTTTTATTAATTGTTGAAAAATTATCAGATGGAAAATGATTTATTTATGAAATGGTTGTTACAAACACATTCAAAACACTTTAATACCATTTGTAGATAAGACCCATATATTCAATAGATACAATTGTTAGATAATAGGATATGTATTTCGTAATTGTTATATTATATAAAAAAGAGGTTTTGCTGTTTGGAAATATGTTCCAGGCCTAATGATTATAGATTGTCTAGTAACTGTAGAGCTTATGCCTCGTCACATCAATTAATTTGAAATCGTCTGTTATCTTCTTCAGTTGCTAACCAAGATAACTGTTAGAATGGCATAATTCAAGAGCTCTGTGAATTCTGAAAGCAGTAATTACCACCTTTAACTTATCTAGTTTTATAATATCAGTTAATAGCATAATAATCAGAGAATTCAAAAACCAGGGTTGAGTCAGCAAATGTTTTTGACTGAACGAAGTTCGCAGATCATTCAAATTTCATGAATAAATAAGTTTTAAAAGAAACACAATTTTTGTTAACTTATTCCGTATTTTGTTTAACAGAAATTTCAAAACCTTATCCAGGAATCTACTTAATATTGCTGTGTTGCTTAAAGTCAATTATATTAACTAAACCAGAAAAAACAACAATATAATAAACAAACATGATAACTTGTTTTTTATATAAGTAACACACATTATGTAATTCCCTTATAGTATTCTACAAAACAAACATCCACATATTTAAAATTTATTATTAATTAATCAATACCTTAACTTTGGACTCTTTACAATAACGTTATGTTTACTTAGTAATAAAGAAAATATTTTTTAATTTAGTATGTTAATTTTAGAAAAGTTAATACTAATGCAATGTCTGTAAGAATGGGTGAAAGAGATATCAATAAAAAATAATGAAAGTCTTTCAATTGTCTAAAATGATCTTATTATCCAAAAATCAATGTGGAATGTACAAATTTATTTAAGTATTAATTTCTATACTTTAAAAATAAATGTAAAACTTAGATATTATGTAATAAAATATTTTTTCACAAAAATAATAAAAAAAGATGTATTAAAATGGAAAGAATATACTTTTTTGTAGTACACTGCTGATTGAGTGTTTACTGCTATGTATATATGTATTTGTACTATGTAATTTTATTTTGGGATTTTAAGTATTAATAGTTTTTGATTTTTTTTTTTTGATACTTAGAGATAATACATGTATAGAGGAAAATTCTCAGTATTTGAAGTCTTTGTGGTTAAAATATTTACTCCTAAAAAATATATATATATAAAGTAAGCAAATTTATTTGCTATATGTACATGTAATCTTATTCTAACTTATTTCATTTTATTTTTGATTAATGTAATTGTTTAATGTATATGTTTCTGCCAAGTAATGAGTCCACAGTGGAATTTTATTTGCCTAAATGAATACCTATTATAAAGCGTCATACAACCTTTAATGTCTTTAGTGGATTTTAATTTTCTGACTGGATACATCCTGTAGAGAAATTGGAACAAAATTCAAATTCAGCCTCTTATAATTGGCAGGCCCCTAATGGATTTTTATTGTCTGAATGGATGATTCCTATAAAGAATTTAAATGAAATCAAAACAGAGCCTCTCAACATCTGCTAGGTCTTAAGTGCATTTAGTTGTTTAAGCTAAGACATTTAAAGGAATATAGAAGGAGATGTGTGTATATAGATATATATGTATAGATTCAAAATACTGAAAACATATATGTAACTTGTAAATTTTTATACTGAAATTTAACCTTAAGGCCAGTTCTAATATTATCATAGTTCTATCAGCACCTGTAAAAAAAACTTAGTTAATTTTCCTGGTAGGGATGGATTAACCTTTTTTTTTTTTCAGAAGAACATTTTCCACTTGGAAGAAAAATTTTTGTTTGTCATAAATAGAAATTTGATAAAGTTTTGTAACTCACTAATTTTTATTTATGAAGTGAGATTAATTGTTTGGGGATTAAAATATAGGACTTTTATTAGCTTCTCTAAGATAAAATACCCTGGATTTATTTTTTATACAGTGATATCTGATTGATGTTAGGAGTGCTTATGTTATATTAAATATATAGTTTGTAATTTATTTTTAAAATCAGGTAAAATTGCCTTTGATGACTTTCTTAATGTAATGTCTACACGAATGGCTGAGAAAGATATCAATGAAGAAATAATGAAAGCCTTTCAACTGTTTGATGATGATAATACTGGGAAGATTTCTTTCAAGAATTTGAAACGAGTAGCGAAAGAACTAGGAGAAAATCTTACGGATGAAGAGCTCCAGGTAAGAGTGAACTTTTGTTGAAAGAGATTAACAATTGAACTGCTACATTCTGTTTTTAGGAAAATTTCTAGTGAATGATGAAAATATAATGATTTCATAAAGTGAAATATGGCAACAGAATTTCAAAAGTAATTTTGTGAAAAGTATGAGAAATTCAGTTCACTAACTTGGAATTTGTGGTAAATCTTGAAGCTTGTATAATAAAAAAATCTAAACATTTCAAGCCTTGAGCTAGAGATGAAACCTACAAAATAATTTTATTTGTTAGCAAAGTATATTGCTGAACTGAGGAATGATTTTGTAAAGATATATAAAACATTTATATTATTGTCAGCAAAATAACACCAGTTTCTTCTAGTGTAGGAAAAACTACCTTAAAATATTTATAGTTGCAGCAAAAGTTGAGTAGAGTTAAAAGGTTATCACTCCTGCAAGATACAGGTTTAGATGATGTCACCTAAAATAATCTGCAAGTTAGGTATATAACTTTACTCTTGAGACTATGAAGGACTTGATTTGAAAATATTTCTTTTTTCAGTATCCCTGAGAATTAATATGTAATGATTTTCTAGTTGTGCCTTTATTTAAAAAAAAAAACACCCATTAAAAAAATGACCATAATATATTAATAGACTGTGGTTTTCAAGTGATTATTAAAACAACAACCTTGGATCACACATGATACAAAGTAAGGTGAAAGAGATGAACTAAAGTTTACCAGAAACAACTGATATATCTTTATATATAAAATGCATATTTGACTCTGTATGTAAAATAAATGTGAACTAATCAAACATTGTTGAAAATATTGGTTTTTATACCAGTCTTTTTCTGTCCTCTACTGACTAATGGAAAAGAGTTTAATAGTAAAAGTTTTTTAAAATTATTCAGAGAGAAGTCAACAGTGATTTTGAAGAAAGTTAATATGGAACTATATTATGAAAAAAAAGTGTTTCCTACTCATTTTAAAGTTATTCATAATACATCAACAAAAAACTATATTATTAGCATTCATATTTTGGTAATCCATCAACATGAAGTATTTAAGATAACATGTTTCTTTTGTTAGACTTCATAATTAATGTTATTTTACTTAAACATTTATTTCAACTAAGGGACATGTTTACATTATGTACTCAATTACTAATACTCAGATTTATTCAGTCCTTTTATATGGCTTAAATAACACTTTTTCACAAGCTCTTTTGCAAAATGCATTTTTATTTTTTGTATGGATTTTTATAATGATATTATACTTTTTTTATGCTATGGTAGGTATAGTTTAATGACTAGATTCTTCATGAAAATATAGGAGATGATTTTAGTTGTATAAAAAATACCAGTTACACTACACTAGATTATTAATTGATTTGTGAATCTGATACAGTGGTTGATTGCTTATTGAGTTTGGTTAGTCAGTCTGTTACTTCAATTTTGTGAATATTGAGTTTGTGTTTGTAAAGAAACACTAGAAATTAAAAAAAGTGCCATATATATATATAAGAGAAATTAGCAAGTAAATAAGCAAAATTGTCCTGTTAGTATTTACAGTAGTTGTGTGTTACCTTAGGCCTATAAGTGAACTTAGTTAAGCCTAATAACTTTTTGGGCTTATAACATGAGTGCTTGTATTTGTAATATGTAATTTATTTGAACTATCACCATGTTATTTTAGTTTTTAACACACCAGCTTTCAACTCAATTACCTGAGATTTCTAGAGATGCAAGACATTTAGCAAACTGCAAGATTTACCAGAACAATTGAATTGCAAGGTGCTAAGCAACAACAAAAACATAACCTTCATATCTTTACTACAATATGCCTGAAGCCTAATAAACTAAAATAATAATATACAAGTTAAAACATTGCAACTCATATTATTGTGACTCATTAACATAATGCTACAAAGACATGATCAACAGTAACTATAGATAAATTAAGTCAGATAAAATAAAGGATAGGGAAAATTGGTAGGTTAATTTTATAATAGCATTAGAGTCAATGCATGGTGTGATTTCTTTAATGAAAAGTAACAAGCAAGTATGAAGGGGGAATTCATGATTTTGGTTAATGCCTGTAGAAGGACCATATTCATGGACTGCTATTGCAATGGCTTCCTCAATTTTTCTCTTTTTGGTATCACACTCGTTGGTAGTTATGTTTATGTTCTTAAGGTCAATGTTATGGTTGTTCTCTCTGGTGTGTAATAGGTAAATGTACAATGCCACTATTGTTCTTTCATTCTAATGTTAGTGGGACATTTGTTCTCTCCATTGTATTCTTGATTTTAAGTTCACATGATACATTATAGACAATGTTTTTTTGCATGGAAGTAACTTAACCTCAGTTAAGATATTGCATCAATTAGTTGGGTTCTTGAACACAGCCTGAATGGTAAAGGTATTCATTATTTCTCCAAGTCCTGGGAAATAGGTATGGCTGTTCTGTGTTTATTTTCTTGTTAATGGTTTTTTTTTTCCTTGAAGGATTTTTGGACAGTCATTTTTTACTAGTTGGAATAGTTATTGTAAATAAAAAAAAGTGTTGAAGCTGTAGAAGTTCAGTTTTTGTGTATTTGTTTTTGCATATCTTACGCACTCCATGCTAAGGTCATTGGTATTCTTTACTACCAGATCATCCAGAAAAGTTAGAGTTATTTTTCTCTACTTTTAAGGTAAATTATAAATATATGTGTGTTGATTATTCAGATGTAATAAAAATTCATTCAAATTTTGTGTGTCATGTTCCCATAACACAAAAATGTCATCAATGTGTTTTAGCCAAAGTTGAAGAAGGTGTAGTGAAGAGATAGCAGCTGTAGCTTCAAAATGCTGAATATAAATTTCAACAAGTACCTGCTGTGCCGTACAGCAGATTGGTTTTTATACCAGTCTTTTTCTGTCCTCTACTGACTAATGGAAAAGAGTTTAATAGTAAAAG
>NW_013665938.1:417961-424529 GCF_000517525.1 Limulus polyphemus | reverse complement strand
GTGTAGTTGAAGAGATAGCTAGCTGTAGTACTTTCTAAAATTAGACTTGAATATAAATTTACAACAAGTACAGGTAGAAGTAGGAGAGCCCATTAGAGTACTCCTTCATTTTGAAGTACGGACCATTCCAATGAAAATAGCTAAATTCTAAGTCTCCTTCATTTTGAAGTATGGACCATTCCAAAGAAAATAGCTAAATTCTAAGCCTCCTTCATTTTGAAGTACTGACCATTCCAATGAAAATAGCTAAATTCTAAGTCTCCTTCATTTTGAAGTACGGACCATTCCAATGAAAATAGCTAGATTCTAAGCCTCCTTCATTTTGAAGTACTGACCATTCCAAGAAAATAGCTAGATTTTAAGCCTCCTTCATTTTGAAGTACTGACCATTCCAAAGAAAATAGCTAAATTCTAAGCCTCCTTCATTTTGAAGTACTGACCATTCCAAAGAAAATAGCTAGATTTTAAGCCTCCTTCATTTTGAAGTACTGACCATTCCAAAGAAAATAGCTAGATTCTAAGTCTCTTTCATTTTGAAGTACTGACCATTCCAAAGACAATAGCTAAATTCTAAGCATAATTCCAGAATTTTGATGATATTTCTAACTGAGATTAGTGTTGTGTAAGGAAGTGAGCTATGAACCTTTTTGTCCCTAATAATCTTAACAAACTGTTCAGAGTTTCTTAAAG
The DNA here is from genome assembly GCF_000517525.1 of Limulus polyphemus. Taxonomy (NCBI): domain Eukaryota; kingdom Metazoa; phylum Arthropoda; class Merostomata; order Xiphosura; family Limulidae; genus Limulus; species Limulus polyphemus. Next base: position 423,839 of record NW_013665938.1, on the reverse strand, counting down.
AGTGTTTGGAAATTTCAGTTAAAGGTTTCAAAATCATAGACAAAAATTTTGCAGAGTTATACATTGGGGAACCAATATAGCATACAATAGGTCATAGAGGTAAGTCAGGCTTGTGGATTTTTGGAAGAGGTGAACAATGATGAGAAGATAAACGTTGATAAGTAGTCTTTCATAATCCCTGCTGCTCTTATAAGTAAGAAATTTGTTTAGTTTCCTCAGAGTTTGTTTTGTAGGATCTGATCTTAAAGGTATATATATATATACAGGGTCAGATAATAATCTGGTTTTCTTCTTTTCATAATATTCTTTGTTCATAAAGATATTAGTGTTTTCTTTATCCAGTGGTAAAATTCCAATATTGTTATCTTGTTTAAGGTTAAGAGCTTTAAGTCAACTTTCATAAATTATTGTTGTTATTATTAAGTGGTCTGGACTAAGCAGTTACAATGCTGCTGTCAGAAGTGGGATTATGTTGGTAAAAATAAAAACGATAATGACACGTGCTCAAAGTAAAACTGAAAATTTAATGATAATGATGAAAAAGTGGAAAGAAAATCAGAAAGAAAGGGGTTGAAGCTGATTTGATATTGTATAACAGTGCTAAACCAATTAGACTAATAGTTATGATCCCGTGTAGGCCTACTTATTGCTCACAAATTCTTTAAGATGAAACTTGGATATGTACATACATATATGCTTCTAATTCTGCCTTCTATTACAGGAGATGATAGAAGAAGCCGATAGAGATGGGGATGGAGAAGTCAACCAAGAAGAGTTTCTGCGCATCATGAAGAAAACATGTTTGTATTAGAATACATTCGGCTATTTCATAATTCCAAACAGTTTTCAAATAATAAGTATGGAGCTATTGCTACTCCCCTTTTGTAATTTTGAAAACATTATTGTGGTGTTGTATATATATACACATATACTGCATTTCATGTGTTGCTCATGTTTAATTGTATTTATTGCTATTGTTAAAGAGTTTTTTGTTTTTTTCTGTTTATAAATACTTGAACTTGTAAGATCAAATTCAGGTTTTCGAAAATGAAAATTATAGTTATTTTATTGAAAGTTAAAAATTAAAAATGTCAAGCTTTGCATATATTTTTTGCATGTGGTACCTTTTAGAATTTCTAAAAAAAAGGAAAATCATTTCAAACTGAAATTAAAGCTCCAGTTACATTTATGTTATATTTATATATGAGATTGTAAAGTATCTGAATTTACTTGTGTGGTACATTAAATTCATCATATGAAAGCAGTGTATTTAAAACTTAGGTTTTTTATGTGTTTTTTTTTCTAATATTTTTCATTTTAATATGTGAAATTGATTTGTTCATTCCATGTATTACCATTGTATTTATGAAATATTGATGAATAAATGATCCATTTGATAGTAAAGAGATTTTAGAGATGTTAACAGACACCTAATATTAACCACTTTGAGCCACTTTTCCATTCCAGCAAGTGTAACACATATAGAGTTCTATTTTATATGTATAAATGATATGTTCCCTCTCTCTCTGTTTGCTGCAATGTTTGGACTGTTTGGGAGTAGAGATTCATTTTTTTTCTATAAACTTTGTAATTTACGATGATTTATATCAGGGTGAATAATAAACATTTGAGCAGTAAATCTCCAGAATTTCATCATAGCAATTACATAGTATTATTCAGAGTGATTGGATGACAGAATGCAAAACTACTGTATGGTAAGATCGTCACCAAGATGTAAGTGCCAGGCCATGCATAGTTAAAGCTAAACCAAAAACGGTAAAGGCTTACAGGAGAAATGCAGCATAACTCCACTGGCAGGATATAAACCTCCTCTAGTAAGATGAAAGCAGTAACAATGGAAGGTGTTCATCAACGTTTAGAGGGAACGAAACTGCCGGATAACAAAGGACCGTATAGTGTATCTATGAAAAGCAAAAGGAGTAGAAAGAGGTACTTGTATAAGATGTAGTCTTTACAATTAAAAGCTACTACAACAGGTATAAAGATCTTGAGAATCCTGGCCCTTGGCGTCTCAGTAATGAGTAGCTTTGTATTTAATAACAAACAAATCCTTTGATTTTTTGCTACAGTTGATACTGCTGAGTTAACTTCAGCAAAACATTTTGTATACAACGTTTTTCCAATAAACCCAGTGTTATATGCTATTTAAAATTGAGTTAAATATTTTAATCAGTTTTGAATGTGTAGAAACTGTAGTTGTTAAACATTATGGTCAATATCATTTAACTTTTTCAGCATCTAATACAGCCAAAAACTAGGCAGTTATGCTGTGATTACTTTATGCACAGTGGATACTGAAATAAAAATATACTGAAACATCCGGAATAAATGTACTCGACCATCTCAACTTTTAAGTGATTTAATTTCTTTGAATTTATTGTAAGTACAGTGATCTTGTAGATATCCACAACTGATCAATTCAGCACTAAACAATACTCTTCCAAGATGTTCTGTTGTGTATTTGGTTAAATTCTACCTCTAATATTATTTCGTGACTTTACATTGTCATGCAGCAAATGGACATATTTGCCTAGAGTAAATATTAGACTAAGTATGTAAGGAAAGCAAGCAAGCCATTATAGTGCTTTGAAAATTATATAAATGGAATTTGTTTTGCTTTATTCTAGTCACATGTACTGAAATGACACAATAGCTAAAATATCTCAATGATTGATCTCTAAGTCAAGATTTTTTTTCCCCAAAAAACTTTTGCCCCTAATACTGGTTAAAATTTGCATAGATAATAGATACTAATAAGGACTTTACTTATGGCTGACATAAGGTGATCTTACTGGAGCAATATTGTATATAATGATATTTCGAACCTCACCATGTCGTTACATTCCATATTACCATGTCCGGTCATACTCTATCTGGCGATCTTGAATCCTGATAATAGCCCTGTAGCATAGTTTACATAAAAAAAGAGCTTTGTTGTAAAGCACACCACTCCTCCTGCATGGTTTCTATAATCCATCTAGTGTACGAAGATGACAGTTTTCCAGCGCCTGTTTCAACAGTTTGGTCAAACAAAAGTCTTTAGGTAGTGCATCTCATGACTTACTAATATTTCTTTGCATGGAATAGCATGAATACGTGTTATTCTCGAGCTGCTTGACACTTTTGAATGGCAGGTATAACTGAAAGTTTTATTTTTATGAACCCACACCTTGTTAGTTTCGGTTCCAGATGGAAATCCTTCTTGATTATATTTGTGTATTGTTGCCTGGGGCATGTGGACGGCTTTTGCCCCTGATTTTTATCTTCGTAGATTGTCAGATGCCACACCTTATTTACCATGGCAGGAGCACGTGACTTGTTGCGGGTCTTTTTTCTGTGGACGATCCTTGTCTTCAAGTTGATCCGTATTCTATTGTTTTTCAGTATCATTAAGTACAAGGGATATCATAGTCTTAGAAATTATAAATCTCCGAGCTGAATGCTTCTTTACGAACTGAGTATACGAATATATTACGTTGGAAGGTGATCAGTTTTCAATGGCATCACGTTACATACGAAACGCCAAACAATGTCAAAATGTAGTTATGATACATTTCTGTTCAACTGTGATTTTATATCAACTATGGTTGTCACGTGACTCGCCGATTTACATATATTCAAAATCGTTTTTAATGTAACGTACTCAACCTTATATAATGTCTGTAAACTATGATTTCTGACTGTTTAGCAATGTCCAAATTACGTAGAAACTACAGTTATCTTTAATTTGATTTTACTGCCATGGTAATCACTAGAGATTTAGTATTTAAACTTTGATTTTGGGAAAATGGTATTTAATCTATTCTGCATGTTAAGACGGACGATACTATATCTTCGAAGCAATATAGGATCAACGCCTCTTTTTTTATTTTTTTGAAAAGAAGTCGTACTTTTCCCATACATCATTCTTCTTCTTGGAAAATGAGTATTGTATGTACTATAAAGACATTTAAACCATAACGATCAAATTCTTCACGTTTTCCTTTGTCCTTTAATATAGGTTTTTTTTTTTATTGAGAAATATCGTGTTACAACAGTTTTGCAGCACCATAAAATATAGCATGTTTTAAAATATATTTTTAAACGTTCGCTGTTGTTCAAACATATTCTTATTAAGCACATTATGCAATTCAAAAACAGGATGACGTAAAAAGAATATGATAAAATATTCCATTAATCTAAAACAAATCGTATAGTTTATAAGTAAAGTTTTGTGCGAGTTTATCACTACATCTCATTTATTAAAAGCTCTATTATTAAAATTCATTACTCACAAGAACTTCAAATACTCGTTCTAGTATAAGCACTACATTTATTACTTCTTTGGTTATCTCAAAAGCACGTAATGGAAATTCACCTTTACAAATACACTTTTTTATAATAAAGAATATCTGATTGTACTTCGTTGCACACATTTCTCAATTTTTATTCATATGCTATTTTAACACTTCATGTTTTACTCTTCAGGATGGATTTGTTTAATTTCACACAAAAGTACTCGAGGGCTGTCTGCGCTAACCGTCCTTAATTTAGAAGTGATAGACTAGAGAAAATAAAGTTAGTCAATACCACCCGCCGCTAACTCTTGGGCTACTCTTTACCAACGAAAAGTGGGATTTACCATCACTATATAACGCCCTCACGCATGAAAGGGTGAGCAGGTTCGGTAACGGGATTCGAACCCGCGATCTACAGATTGCGAGTCGAGCGCCCTAGCCACTAAGCCTTGAGGATGGAAAAATAGTTTAAAAACTGTTACAAGTCTTTTTGTGAAGCACAATGTTTTCAATCTCTTAACAACAGCAACACAACTCAGCCAACCAGTCTGACTATCCAATGCAAATTATTTATCATTAACAGTTTCAATAAGAAATAAAACATTAATATAAACTTGAACATTTTTAAAATCGCCTTTTAGATTTCCAGAGTTGCGCTGAGTTTTGCCATCAGAAAGTCCCTTTTTGAGAAATCTACAATCTTAAAAAAAATAATTTAAAATATTCGATTAAAATTATGCAGTACATGTAGATATGTTAGTTTTATAGATCAAAATCATCTCAATATATAACTGAAATGTTAAGGGTGAAAGGAAACTCATCTATAATCACCTTTATAATAAAAATACAAAAAATAAATTTGTTTTTATAATGTTGGCAATGATGGACTAAATTAAACGTTTTATTTTACTTTATGTACATGTTATGAAATATGATTAGTGGCACTCTTGAACAAAATGCTAATTTGTGTTACGCCAATAAATAAAATAATGACAACTTTAAGCAAATACTGGTATTCTCTTACATAAAAATTACATATAAATATGTCAATACAAATTTTCCTTTAGAGGACAGGTGTAGTTGTAGCATCGTCGTTCGTGTTAACGTATAGAACGTAATGAATCATTAAGGTCGAAGTCAAAGATTTAAACCTTCGCTATTTTATAATTAAAAGGAAAATGACAGTAAATCAAATGAAATATATTTATCTTTACTATGCATTTTATACAATATTAAATTACCAAATATGATATATCATGGTTTACGAACGTGGCATGTTTATATTATGTAATGTTAGTGAGAGTCGCTCAACACATAGATGAGGGTAGGTACGATGAGTCGTTGTTTTCTACGGCTTCACCTGTCCTTTAAGATATTCCAATTCAAAGAAAAGGCATAGAAACGATGGAAAATATTTATTTAAATACAGGGTATAATATTGAATTTATGATTATCTGAAAAAGTTACGAACTATAACAGACACGCCAATGCATTTGTACTTACTTTAAGCCTTAAATAATGTTGTTCAAAAACCGTTTTTTTTAAAGATAAACAACAGATAAAAGCGTCCGAATATTACC
>NW_013665938.1:414813-417066 GCF_000517525.1 Limulus polyphemus | reverse complement strand
GGGCAAAGGTGCAAGTGCCCCTCTTGCTCCTATGAGCAGATGCTCTTGGGGCACTGTTCAAAAGAGTTTACCTCCAGAGTCCTTTTTTTTTGCTTGCAGTGAAAGAATTGAAATGACGAATCAGATCATACAGGGGAAAAGGTAAATGATGCATAATCCACACTGATTCTTCTCATAGATGTCGATGATGTTTTGGCATTAATACTTTATCAATACAGTGAACAATGCCATCTTTAGTCACAACGTCAGGCTCTATAATGTGTGCATTATTGACCATCAGATGACCTCTTCTCTTATGCACTTTGACCATTTCGTATTCCGTATGGACGTCATAGAAGAGTCGTGACCGGAAGGAACGAGAGGACATCATGTTGTCCACTATGTGGTTCTGTACAAACTGGAAGCGTTAAAAAAAACAGCATAGAAAATACGGATTATGAAAGAAACGTAAATATAATGAAGAGTGTAATGACTACAGGTAAGAACAGATTGAACAAAAGCTGACATGTAATAAATCTAAGCGTTTAACAATTACAGAGCATTTTCTAGATCATGAAAAAAAACCTACATCTTAAAGTAAATATTTCAGTGTGCTGTACATAAAATGAAGGAATTCAAGTAGGAAACTCTAAACAAGAAAGATAAAGATAAAATGAAATATTGTACTAAAGCAAAGGAGCCTAACCAGGGGTGCAGAAGGGGCAAGTATAACACAAGTCCACAAAAGTAAACCCTGTAACAAAATTAACCTTCTTTAGTTTCATTTACTTCATCTACAACTTTCTACGTAATTCCTAGATAGATATGTATACTTATTTACCTTTTTCAGAGATTTTTCGTTTTTCATTAAAGACTCCATTTCATGGTTTCTCATTCGTTTGAAAGCCTTATTTGTTGGGGCGAAGATGGTGAAGGATATCTGCGATGGCTTTGGACCAGATAGGAACTCCGGTTCAACTTTTCGAACTCTCCGAATTGCATCAGTAAACATACTTAAAGAAAACCAGAACATGAAAACACTGACATAGCGAATAAAGTTATCTTTATTTTCTTCAGTTAAAACTGAAAAGCAACAATTTGAGACTAACTAGTTTTACATTTTACGACAGTACAAATTACAACGTTAAACATCCCTTATGTGACGTTATTTTGGTGTCTACTTGCTGACTGACTGACAGACACCACGCAACTGTATAGTGATGCCAGTGGGGAATTGAATTGTGATTGTTATTATTAAGTTTTTGTTACCTGTTTTTCATTTGGGTGTTAAGTAATTTATATATAAAAAAAAAAATAGCCAAAAAAGGCACACAGCGATATCTGTTTAACCTTGAACCCATTTGTCTCATTCAAAAATAAGGTTAACATTGATTCTGATTGGTGTCATCCAAGATTAACGACAATTTAGAAACTTATCTTTGTCATATACTATCAGCTAGTACTACCTTCCACCATATTTACAATCAGCTAGTACTACCTTTCACCATATATACTATCAACTAGTAATATCTTCTACCACATATACTGTCAACTAGTACTATCTTCTACCACATATACTATCAACTAGTACTACCTTCCACCACATTTACAATCAGCTAGTACTACCTTTCACCATATATACTATCAACTAGTACTACCTTCTACCATATTTACTATCAACTAGTTCTACCTTCCACCACATTTACTATCAACTAGTACTATCTTCCACCACATTTACTATCAACTAGTACTACCTTTCACCATATATACTATCAACTAGTTCTACCTTCTACCACATATACTATCAACTAGTACTACCTTCCACCACTATACTATCAACTAGTAATATCTTCTACCACATATACTGTCAACTAGTACTACCTTTCACCATATATACTATCAACTAGTACTACCTTCCACCACATATACTGTCAACTAGTACTACCTTTCACCATATATACTATCAACTAGTACTACCTTCCACCACATATACTGTCAACTAGTACTACCTTTCACCATATATACTATCAACTAGTACTACCTTCCACCATATATACTATCAACTAGTACTACCTTCCACCACATATACTGTCAACTAGTACTACCTTTCACCATATATACTATCAACTAGTTCTACCTTCCACCATATTTACTATCAACTAGTTCTACCTTCCACTACATTTACTATCAGCTAGTACTACCTTCCACCACATTTACTATCAACTAGTAATATATTCTACCACTATACTATCAACTAGTAATATCTTCTACCAC
>NW_013665938.1:411547-413813 GCF_000517525.1 Limulus polyphemus | reverse complement strand
ATTTACTATCAACTAGTACTACCTTCTACCACATATACTATCAACTAGTAATATCTTCTACCACATATACTATCAACTAGTAATATCTTCTACCACATTTACTATCAACTAGTTCTACCTTCCACCACTATACTATCAACTAGTAATATCTTCTACCACATATACTGTCAACTAGTACTACCTTCCACCATATTTACTATCAACTAGTTCTACCTTCTACCACATATACTATCAACTAGTACTACCTTCCACCATATTTACTATCAACTAGTTCTACCTTCTACCACATATACTATCAACTAGTAATATCTTCTACCACATATACTATCAACTAGTAATATCTTCTACCACATTTACTATCAACTAGTTCTACCTTCCACCACTATACTATCAACTAGTAATATCTTCTACCACATTTACTATCAACTAGTACTACCTTCCACCACATTTACTATCAACTAGTACTACCTTTCACCATATATACTATCAACTAGTTCTACCTTCCACCACTATACTATCAACTAGTAATATCTTCTACCACATTTACTATCAACTAGTAATATCTTCTACCACATATACTGTCAACTAGTACTACCTTCCACCATATTTACTATCAACTAGTTCTACCTTCTACCACATTTACTATCAACTAGTACTACCTTCCACCACATTTACTATCAATTAGTAATATCTTCTACCACATATACTATCAACTAGTTTTACCTTCCACCACATTTACTATCAACTAGTACTACCTTCCACCACATTTACTATCAACTAGTACTACCTTCCATCACATTTACTATCAACTAGTACTACCTTCCACCACATTTACTATCAACTAGTTTTACCTTCCACCACATTTACTATCAACTAGTACTACCTTCCACCACATTTACTATCAACTAGTACTACCTTCCACCACATTTACTGTCAACTAGTACTTTGCAAAATACATATTTTCTCTCACGCACCCAACATTTGTTGATATTTATTCTACGAATTACGCTTTATGTAAGTTGACAAACGTGTTGTTACTTACCTAAAATTAGAATTTTCTTCGAGCATTTCCAGAGTGCTTCGTTCCGGAGGCGTGAGAACCTTGTCAATGATGTGAATGATGCCATTCTGGCCTTCTTTATCTGCTTTAGTGATCATTGCTGACTCTACCCCCAAAGCCTACATGGAAAGCAGGAAACGAAATCTGTTGTATGACATTTGAATATTAATTCTAAGTACTATAGCATGCTCATTGAAACACGTAGCCATGTGCAATGCAGTTGAGCTTGTATTCACATGCTAGCTTCAGTAGTTTGACTTTCACATGTGAAAGCAATTAATTTTGAAATTAAATGGACACTATTAATAATTACTACTCGCCCAAATCGGGGTAAATCGTATAACACATGCAAATTTACTACCAAACTTGGAGCTCTTCAATTGACGACATATGTAGTGTTAAAAGTTGTATTTTTCTTCAATAATGTTATATATATATATGCCTGTTTACACACAAAAGCATTTTGACTTTTTTTCACGTATACATACATAAGAAGTCTAGGCCCAATGAACAGCTTTGATCGATCAAAATTCTTAAAACACCCAAACAGTTCATTTTTAGCACTTAGCTATAACAGCCAATGTAATTTGTACATTACCATCATCTATAAATTTATACAAAAATAATCCTGAAAGTAAAATCAGAAAGAAAAAGATCCACAAGCGATGTTATTTGCAAGAAATATCTATCGGCTAAATATTTCGTTATTATATATATATATATGTAAAATTAGTTATTTCACTTAAATGATTTTATCCAAAACGGTATGTCTGCGGAATTATAACGCTAGAATCCGGGTTTCGATACTCGTGGTGGGCAGAGCACAGACAGCCCATTGTGTAGCTTTGTGCTTAATTACAAACAAACAAACAATTATCCAAAACAACTTGTTTGGATATTGAAACAGGGTTCAAAATATCGATAGTTTTCAAAATTCTAATAATTTTAAAACTTGAATTTCAAACTAAAAATTAAAGTTCGAAACACTTTGTTATTTTGCTATTTTTTTGTCTACATTTTTGATAGTAATAGTTCTAAGAATTCCGTTTATTTCTGACATGGTATATATATGACAAGTAAAGACAGATATCATGAGTGTGTCGCGAGTGTAATTTTATGCAAACCATTATTAATGTGTAAGATTTCAGAAGGAAAGAAAATACTGTTGTGTCATCGAGATCACATGACTACAGTGGCGCCCTCTAT
>NW_013665938.1:386759-410789 GCF_000517525.1 Limulus polyphemus | reverse complement strand
TACATCATCACGCCATTACAGGCCATGTCGCTACGTTTGAAAACGCTCTATTTGAGTATGTTATATCCAAACGTTTTTTACATCATCACGCCATTACAGGCCATGTCGCTACGTTTGAAAACGCTCTATTTGAGTATGTTATATCCAAACGTTTTTTACATCATCACGCCATTACAGGCCATGTCGCTACGTTTTAAAACGCTCTATTTGAGTATGTTATATCAAAACGATTTTTACATCATCACGTTATTACAGGCCATGTCGCTACGTTTTAAAACGCTCTATTTGAGTATGTTATATCAAAACGATTTTTACATCATCACGTTATTACAGGCCATGTCGCTACATTTTAAAACGCTCTATTTGACGATTGTGCAACTTGACAATACCCCTGTTGTTTATTTTCTATTGCAAAAGCTTTTGTCTTAAAGTTGTCACGTATAAAAAACGCGTCCCTATTCCTTGCTTGCCTTCCATAAGCCTTCTAGTGTACAATGACGACGGTTTTCCAGCGATCGCACAGAAATCCCGATTTGTCGTATGGAATAGCATGAATACCCGTTTATTTCTCAAGCTGCTTGTGTACAAGTGATTGTAAGATAGAGATTCTTCATAATCATGTTGGGGGCTCCCAGTAGCTTTACGGTAAGCCTGTAGGCTTATGACACTAAAATACTGGTTTCGATACCCATGATGAACAGAGCACAGATATCCATTTGTTTAACTTTGCGTTTAACAAAAACCAAACCAAACCAGTTACTCATGTTTGGTACTGCTGCTTATGGCAGGCGGAAAGCTTTTGCTACCGATCTTTATGTATGCGAATTTTCATATGTTAAAATATTCGGTACTTTGCTTATCTCAGCAGGTTTCTTTCCAAGGCCATATGTTGATCAACATTCCTTTGTTTTCCAATGCTATTAAGTACCAGGAAAATCCTTGTCTTGAAAAAGCTAAATCCCCAATCTGAACACATACTTATGATCTGAGTGTATGGCTATTTTGCGTCGGAAAGGGCTTTTACATTCCCTTCCCCAAAGCGGTAAACTTTCGGTAGTATCCAAGAAATGTTAAAATGTAGTTCTAATACATTCTGTTCCACTGTGACATTTGATCGGCTAAAAATGTCACGTGACTTACTGTTTTGCATATTCAAAATCATTTAAACATAATTTACTCAACCCTCAGTAGATCTAGTTCTTGACTATGAGAGATATTTTTTGGCACTCCGCCTATTATGTCAATAGTTCGAGTATTCAGAGCAATTTTGAAAGATCCAAACCTTACTTGTTGAGCCATGAGAAGGTTATAGAACTGGCCCGTATTTACATGGAATAAAACAACAACAACTAAAAAATGTAAGAAATGTTATATTATAGCCCTGACCACATCAAGAAATATTATCTTGAAACTTCCCTGACATCGGACAAAACAATATTTTTAGCGAGAATTTTATTTATTGCAATAAATATGACAACAAACGTCGTTTATGGCTGATATTTGTTTTTCAAAAAACGAATTGCAATGAAAGTAAGGCATCTAGAGTGGTTATTATTTACAATTTCTTTTAGATAATTAGTTGGGGTCTCAGCCAAAGTCTAAAACCTTAAAGGACGTCAGGCTAAAACATTTGGGAACTCATGTGTGTTGTCTGAGTGAATTGTTTAGTGTAAAAAACTTGTATCAATTAAATAGCGTTCGTACCTTCCTGTAAACTTTTAAACGGAGTTGATTCTTTTTTCCTGTTGTCTCCACTTTCTGGTTATCTGAGAAGGTGTCCGTTTTTACTTTACCTTGTATGATATGATACTGTAACAGTCTACGAGCTTCGTCCGTGTTTTCCTGAAGCCGCTGTCGTCTCTCTTCTGGTAATGCTTCAAAAGCTTTGTCAGAAGGAGCAAACACTGTAATGGTGACGTTGGGGCGCAATAGTTCTTGAGCCATGTCGGTAGAGCGCGCTAGTGTGGAGAATGTCTTGAGGTTGTTTGATTGTACTGCTAGATCTAAAACACTTCGTACTACAGAAGATGGAGAAGTAACATAAGTTTTAGTATAAAAAATTAGCTAATAGTTTCTTCTAAGATAAGATTACGTTTCAATTTTATCATAAAAGTTTTACTTTATTTTCTATGTTTACTTTATAAAAATGTGTAAGACTCTATAGCAGCGAGTCTTAATAATTTGACACCATCTTTTAAAGTAAATATTTTTTAAAATAAACTAAACATCAAAGTTCTAACTACATGCATGTTGTAAACAAGAGAGTCATTGAAAATATCACAACTAAATTATGTTTGTAATAATGTATTTAGTTATTATTATAAAATGTTTTTTTGGATTTATGAAAGTGGAACTTACCACGCTCCGGCACAAGAACATCAGTAAGTATGTTTATTACTCCATTTTTAGCAATCATGACCTCTGACGTCGTCTTCACATCATTAACAAATGTCCCTGACTGGTTGCAATGCAAATGAATGTGATCTCCTCCAAGTGTTCGAATCTTGTGTTTGTCTATTATACCCGGAGTACACATTACGTGAGGGATTACGTGATTCTTCAGCAGGGCTGTAAAATCAATGGAAAAATAATAATTGTAACTGAAGCAAATTACTTGTTGAATGATATTGTTACAATATAGGAAGGAAAACAATGTGTGTGTTCGAATTAGAAGCTATATTTATCATTTGGAGACAATGCGGGTTATAGCTTAACATAGACGGTGCTAGCCTCTTCCCAGTGAGGGGACAAGTGGGCTAGGCGAAAAACTGAGGGGATTCCATTCTACATTTTGTGGGCACACACAGTGTAGTTATTAGGAGGTTAATCAGCTTTAACAGTAAGTATTGTTCGTTTGTCGCGGAGGGCTACAGGATAGGTTAAGGCACATTTTGGGGTAACTTCAGCCCCAGCAAGTCCCTTCTCTACCGCCTCTGTAACCTATATTAAAATCTACTCATTTTTAACATATTTCTTTTTTATTTGAAATCAAATGCTTTGTAAAATTTCTTTACTAAAACTTTTGACAGACAATAATACCAATATATAGTTTTACATTTACAATTCACTAGATCAAAACTCGACAAACAGTAATTCATTACATACGGTGTACTTATCACAAGAATAGTTTTTCAGATTTGATGAAACACTTTTATCAGTTTAGATTGCGATGAAAGTTGACCGGTTTATCCAGCCTATAAAGATAAAATTTCCTTTCACTCGAAAGTATTTTGTGCATTTATCTACCGACTATCTTTTAGACTAGAGAAAGACTGCGGATATAGAGAGAATTCTTCTATCACGTCGTTGTGAGAGATGTAATACAAACATACACTCTGATTCTACTTTTAGTCTTAAAGGTACCATAAAGTACGACGTTCAATCGTTTGCTCAAATATTAACCCTTAAAGATCATAATAAAATGTATCAGAAGCTTTAATTTCGATTCGTCCAAAGTTTTTTCCCTAACTTAATGAGTGATGGTCCTTTTAATGTACAGCTAAACCACGAAGGGTAAAAAGAAATCTCAGGTTCTCCAAATTAGGACTGGGCATGGCTTAATGGTTAATGTGTCGTGTTGCGTAACAGGAAGATCAAGGTTTCAGTCGCAATATGCTGCCGAACAGATTTCGCATTTTGAAATGTGGGACTGTTTCAATTGCGACAAGCAATCCCACAATTCGGTTAAGAGTAGCCACATAAAAGCCAGCAAGCTCTGCTGGCTAGCTGCCCTCCCTCTGTTCAGCAGTTCTGAATTAAGGATGGCTACACCTGAACTTTAGAGGCTTCTAGCTTGACTTTTTAATCTATCTGTTGCATAAGGTGCCGTTCAGGTTAAAGTTACCACTTTCCTATTAGTCATGTGTTTCGATAGAACTTGATCCGCGTTTAAGTCATGCTCGATGATTTCTCTTATCAGCACGTCAGTTTCTGTGAAATATAATACAAGATATTCACATGGTGTACAATCTAGGTTACCTATATAGTCGACAGTTTTTCTTATGTAAATATACTATCTTAAGTTACGAATAATTACTCATTAAATTTATTAAAAACAAAAACTGTCCAAAATTTTTTGAAAACGCCACCTAATAATAAAGATAAATAGCATATAGATTTATTTTTACACATGCTGTATATTGAATAGCATCTGTATGTCTTCGTTCCAGAATTTCAAATAATAAAACACAGAACTTGGTAACACACACACACACACACACACACATATATATACATATATGTATAATCTAACGACAACAAGGGACTTGTAAACTAAACAAAACATTAAAATGTGTGTATCTATTTTAGGGCAAAGCCACATTTGGCTATCTGCCATGTCCACCGCGGGGAATCGAACCCCGTATTTTTGTGTTGTAAATTTGTACACTTACCGCTGACCCACCGGGGAACAACATTAAAATACAACACTCAAAGTCATCCCTTATCAATATTTATCAAACTTTCCCTTAAACATCCTTTTAATTAACTGCATCCACCATATCTAAAGGCAACTTGTTCCAAAGGCCAGCCATGCACCCCGTTAGAAAAATAAAGCAATCTTATATGGAGACGACTCCTACCCTGCCAAAACTTATACTTGTGTCCCCTAGTTCTAACATTCTCACCATTAAGTACGAAAAAGGTAATACATTAACACTATCAATTCTATTAACAACTTTAAACACCTCAATCAGATTCCTCCTAACTCTTCTTTTTCAAGTGAAAACAAATTCAGAGATAATAACCTTTTCATCCAAGGTATCATCCTAGAAGCCTTCCTCTAAACCCTTTCCAAGAATTCAATGTTCTTTCTAAGGTAAAAAGACCAAGAATAAACATAAAATTCAAAATGTGGCCTAAACAGTGACCAATGCATTAAAATTACAACCTCTTCAGACTTGTTTCCAATATTTCTGTAGATACAACCTAAAATCCCATTTGCCCTGCCACATTGGATGGCTTAAGAGACTGATCTACCATGAACAATAAGATCCTTTTCTTCCAGAACACTGTTAAGGTTATTCCCATTAAAATTATACTCATAATTCAAATTGTGATATCCCAGATGCATTAACTTGCATTAATTATAATCAAAAGCTATCTGCCATTTATTTGCTAAACTCATAAACAACCCCAATCCTTTTGTAAAGCAACAGCATTCTCCTCATAGCCAGCAACGCCCAAACTTTAGAATTATTAGCAAATTGAATCAATTTATTGACTATTCCTTCATCTATGTCATTGATGTAGAAGAGGAAAGATCCTAACATTGAGCCCTGAGGTACTCCACTCTGCACATTAATCCAGTTTGACTGAACTCCATTTATAACAACCCTCTACTTTCTTCCATCTGGCCAGTTTTATATTCAATGAGCCAACCTATACCCTACACTTACAGATATAATTTTTTGAGAAGTCCTTTATGCTTTAACTTGTCAGATGCTTTCTGGAAATCTAGATACACTAAATTCACACCCTTACCTTTATCTACATAAGCAGTAGCCTCTTTAAGTAAACAATGCCAAAAGATTAGTAAGACAAGATCCTACTTTTTAATCAACAGCCTCTTAGTTACAGGCAGTATTTGATAAAAGTTGAAGGAAAGTAATTTAGAGAAGGAAAGCTGAACATTGGTTATATTGTAGATATGGAGTTAATATTATATATTAAACTGTATTTATTGCTACAAAGGATTTGATTTGTTAAAGTAATTCAAGAAATGCCTTTTTTTATATAAATACTACAATGTATTCTACCATGCAGGGTAAGCAGAGTTACGAGAAATACATGCTACAGGTAAGCTTAATACAATAAGTAGTCTTTTTGATTATTGAAAAAGAGATAAGAAACTAATTAGTGTTATATATATATTTACAAAAAAAAATGAAAAGCGGTTTTTACACGTCATACCATAGATAAGAGATTTTGCCTAATATGTGCTGATTGAACTGACGTAACCATTATATAATGTCTTTTTTTCTTTTTTTATTCTAGTGGATTGAGATAATGATAGTTAGGCCATCATCCTTTACAATTAAAAAAATAGCTAAAAACCTCACCAAGTCTCGATTCCGGGTCTCCTGTCATACGAGCTCTTTCAGCGAGTGAAATTTTCTCGAAAGATTCATCAAGAGGTGCCAACAGCGTATAAGGACCTCCCAGGCGGAGTTCATTGACTAGATTGGACTGCAGCAGAGTTGTAGCCAGTTCTCGAAATCTGCCGTCTTCCACGAGAATTTCAGGAATAGTTAAAGTTCCTGTGCGTCCAGGAGGAACAAGCACTTGATCAATCAGATGTACGATACCATTCTTGGCCTCTTGATCTTTTCTTACAACAGGGCCACAGTTAACCGTAATCATCTTGACACATTAAAATACAGAATAAGATAAGTATTTGTTTTTTGAAGTGAAATTAAAATTGATTTTCTTTTGCTTTCAGCTAAAACAAAATTGGTATTTGATTGCACAGCCACAACATTTTGATAAACCTAAAACTTATTTGACTAGTTAACTTCTTAAATTGACCTAATTATGGAAGAAAGTTAGTTTTCACAACAATAATCACCATGAAAGACTTCCAGCAAAATCTGCTTACTTGTAGGCACTATATATTTGAAACATTACCTATAACGGAATTTTAGTAAACGTTTAGTTTAAAATGATCAGAAGGATCATATATTGGAATGATAAATAATAACAAGCATCGCATTGTTTCTTCAATTTTACATTTGCGTTGAATAACATTTTATTATTGATTTAATGTTTATAAAGTTGGAACTTTTGGCTTACGAAAGGCGATCTTTCGCACAAATCATCCATCAAATACATATTGACATAGAGAGCTTTCAGTTACAGGTAATTTTCGTAAGAATAAAACAGAGCGTTGGTTACTCAAAACTTTACAACATATCATCTTGTAACTGAGAATAAAATACCATTAATTAAAAACAAAAAAGCCTTCCTTAATTCTTGCACAGTCCGTATATTTTTAAAATGATACCAGGTAAGAATATTTTCTCCTCTGATAACGCATACTGATTAAACTTGCTACTAGAGGGCTATCTCCGCTAGCCATCCCTAATTTATGAGTGGTAAACCAGAGGGAAGGCAGCTAGTTAAAACAACCTACCGCCAACTCTTGGGCTACTTCTTTACCAACGAATAGTGAGATTGGCTGTCACATTATACCGTTCCCATGGCTGAAAGGACGAGGATATTCGGTTAAGGAGATTTGAAACAACGACCCACAGTTTGTAAGTCGAGTGCCCTAACCACGAGGCTATGTTAGGCCTTATCAGTGGAATAAGCCAACCAAATGTATTTTTGTTATTTCGAAAACATATCATCAGAGGTAAGTAAGCCAACAAACTCTCGTATGTCTAATATAAAAATGGGAATGAAATTCTGTAAGAGCTGAATATTTCTGTACTTCTTTATTGATGCCTGAACTATTGTTTTAAAATATGCAAGAGTAGACTAATGACAAGTTAAAACAAATAAAAGACACGTAAAAACCATCTTGGTTTTTCGGATATATGATAAGCAGAACTGCGCACATTTTGATTTCTCAGTAATATGACAAGCAGAAAAGAGCATTTGTTTAGAATTATTATTTTTTAGAACCAAGTTGAAAGGCTAGTTTTGTGGAAAATCAACATTATCAAGTCGAAAATAAAACAAAAGCGTTTAATAATTACGTCAAAGTGTTCTAGTGTATACAATATATTTATTACTTTGGATCAAGAGATTAGTGTTTCTTACCCCATTTGAATAACGGTTAATACGAAGTTTTTGTCCGTCATAAAGACTCTCAACCTCCAAATCAGCATCAAAGTTTGAGGACTGAAGTTTACGTCCAACCATGTGATGCAGCAAGTATGGAGATTCAGGTTTTTTGAGACTTTCCTGAAATTCCTTTCGTTTGAGGGGACTCATTGTCTAAAGAAATAAAAGTAGACAAATATTTAAGTATATATAGTTTTGTGTTTATTGAGTTAACAAACTAACTTAAATAGATATTCAGGTTTTTTGAGACTCTCCTGAAATTCCTTTCGTTCGAGGGGACTCATTGTCTATAAGAAATAAAAGTAGACAAATATTTGAGTATGTATAGTTTTGTGTTTATTGAGTTAACAAACTAACTTAAATAGATATTCAGGTTTTTTGAGACTCTCCTGAAATTTCCTTCGTTCGATAGGACCCACCATCTATGAAAAATAAAATTAGACAAAGATTGAAGTATATATATATATATATATATATATAGTTTTGCGTTTATTAAATTACTAAACTAACTTAAATAGTTTAACCAGATACCTTGTTATTGTTTCTTGGACCTTCTCAAAGGTAAGCAAATCACAGAGAGAAGCTATGTAATAAATGCCAAGGTTAGAATATTGATAAAGTTGAAGACTGAGGACGTTTCAAAAATATTTGCAGTTTCATCAATAAAATGAATACGTAAATGAAGAATTATACGTAATGAACCAAGAAGAAATTCTACTAGCGTTAGGAACTTTTAAAGGTATAGTGCTATTCTTAAACATAAAGTGACGTATCAATATGCGTACTCGTTGTAAAAGTGCGTTTTTCGGGTATGTTTCTGTCATATATGAAGGATGGTTATATCAGTATATTGGTACTGAGAACAGTCTGTGAGGAAAAGTGTGTAACCTACGGGCGAAATATTTTGCGCACAAGCATATACGGAATCATGAGAAGTACATTCCACTGTTTTTCGAAAATGGCACTAGAGAGCGCTGCATATACAAATCAGGTTGTTGTATAGGAACTGAATTGAACGACAATCGTCATTTTGTCGCTAGTAGTGGAAGGTACAACACAGTAATAAGTTTGGAACAACGAATCGTGTTTGGTAGAACTACCAACAAAATTACTTCAAACTGAGGAAGAAATTCAGGTATACCGCTGCAGGATCGACACAAGATGTCTCTGTCAGCTGATTGACTAGAAAGCTCCAAGAGAGGTAGACAGAGTGGCGGATCATCCAGGAACAGAACGTCCACAAACCTTATTGGGTACTATTTCGGAGGTACTGCAGGCTACTGAAGCTCTTGCTGAAACATGCATTTATGATGCAAGCAGTGCCAGGGATATAGCAGGTCGGACTGTATGGAAAGCTTTGTGCTTTACTCTCCATATGCTTTTCTACACCAACCGGCGCCTTTAGAAGTTAAAAGTGCGCGACTATGAATCTCGAAAAACATTGTATTGGAATTTCGTAGCACGTGTTGAAGTTGATTGAAACTGGCTGTGGAGCACTCCATGAACAGATACACCCATTATTAGGACAGCTGAGCAAACACATATTCACGTATTCACTAAAGGTCACTGCGTGGTGTGATTTGACCGCTGGCTTTATCCTGAGGCCATTCTTCTTTTAGTCGTGCTTCAAGCAGTATGGATGTGTCCAGAAGGTCACATTCAAGCAAGATGGTGACGCTTCTCGTGAAGACATCACTCAAGCAGACTTCTATTGATGACTGATTTATCAGCAACCACTTCCTTGAAGCCATGGTCCCCTGATCTCACATCTACCCACTACTGGTTAGGGGTTTTCTGCAAATGCACACCTATCACCAGCAACCATTCCTCAACTGGATGATACTATCGCGACTGGGGTTCAGGCAATTCCTGGGGAGGTGGGATACGCTACAATATCCAGCACC
The DNA here is from genome assembly GCF_000517525.1 of Limulus polyphemus. Taxonomy (NCBI): domain Eukaryota; kingdom Metazoa; phylum Arthropoda; class Merostomata; order Xiphosura; family Limulidae; genus Limulus; species Limulus polyphemus. The sequence goes on along the minus strand of NW_013665938.1, from coordinate 401,100 downwards.
TTTTTTTTTTTTTTTCAAAGTATGGAAGAAGTTATTGAAATTGAAGGTGGCAATATTAAACAGTTACTGTGGTAACACCCCCCCCCTCTAATGTCGTTTATATAAATCAATGAAATGCACTCTCATGATATTCAATACAAGTACACAAATGATTTCGCCCCATTAACTGATCCCAATACTCAAACTGTCTTTATAATTACAATGTACATAGGTTTAAAACAAAACATATATCATTTGTAACATCTTAAAAAGCCCAGCGATTATTACGACACTCCTAGCTGCATTTTTAACCGGTAGGTAGGGTACACATATTGCAATGTATTTAAGTAATTTTATGTTTTTGTCTATTACTTCATTTTGTGTAAAGAAATCACCAAGATATCGGGTGAAGTCACTTATTTTCTATACAAAATACACAAGGAAACCAAGTAGTAATTTAGTGAAACTGCTTGTTTCACATTTCTATCTATGACTCATGTGTTATTAAGGGCCATGTAACCAGCAAAGTCAGGAACCCATAGGCATTTTGGTGGAAGAAGCTTGTTTAGTAGATTGTGAAGGGATATTATTAGAAAAAGACGTTTACATTCATATATATACCCACGACCACTAAACCTCACGTTTCTTTGAGAGGCTCAGGACAAAAAAAGAAAAATTGACAAGTAAGAAAAAGAGTCTATATAATGACAAATATGTGTAGTAACGAAAAAGTGTTGAAAGAGGTACAGAGTGAGAATCACACTAAGTTAATCTAAGAGTGTGATATTTATAAAACCCTAGACACTTGATATCATTCCACTAAGACATCAATAGTATTCCTTGATTAGGTTAAATAAAATATAATCTCTAATTCTGTTCCTTCCAGGATGGACATGACGTAATACTTTACAGCTCAAGTAAGCCTTTCCGCACTTTTTAATTCAGATTTTAGATTGACTTCGCATCAGTACAGCTGTTATAATAAAACTCCAGATGTTCTTGTTTATACAGAATACACTGCCCTCAGTTTCAAATATATACACAAAATAAACTATCATAGGTTCTTAAGATGAATAGTTGTGTAAGCATTGGCTAGCATGTACGTTTTAAGATATGATGTTCTTTTTTCAAATGTATCAACTTTTTTAGATTGGGTTGGTGTGAATCTAAACTTATATCAAAGTAAGACTGTCGAATTAAAGAAAATAATGTAAGAGATTATTGACTCATTTAAGACACATGCGAGAGAAATGTTTAAGCCACATAAACACAGACAATTATTTTTCGTATATTGTGTAAATAGCATGATGCTTCTAATATGAATACCCAGAAGTAAACTGAACTTGGTATTTGTTTTTAGGTTACAGCTGTGAACAGTAAAGAACTCATTCTACATGTAAAATAGGGTGAGATCACCCATTTTCTACATAAAATACAGAAGGGATCCAAGCAGTGATTAAGTGAAATTATTTGCAATATTGATGTTGCTTTTGTTTTTATTTTAACAACACTTCGGGTTATGGTTTCTTCTGGATAGCATTTTACAGCACAGAACTGGTACTGACAAGTGATTGCAATTTTAAAGTGAATTTAAATAACACTCACTGTAAGTACAGTCAGGTAAGTTTATTCTGCTGCGATTATGTAGAGGCAAAGTTTTTTATTGGTAGGTTTAAAATTACTTTTGAACCAGTTTTAATGAATATTTATTTCATTTGCACACTTTCTTTAAGCGAAGTGAGGGGTTGCAAGTTTCTAGGACTTTGGTGATTAAACAGCTAATAGTTTCAAGTTTTTTGATATGAGTGAAGATGTGTTCTTTGAATGTTCTGGTTAGCAGGTGGATCAGTTTGAGTTTAGATATATAATGGACAACATACTGGGATATTTCTTTGTGGAATAAAATCTTTTGACACACTTTCGTGGGTTTTCTTCAGGTCTGCATTTTTCCCCTCACTATTTCATATCACTCTGTAGGTGCTTTTGTAGACTTTGTTGGTAACAATTATGTGTTTTTGTATACTTTGTTGGTGAGAAGTAGGGGTATTGTAGACTTTGTTGGTAACAAATAGGTGGTTTTATAGACTTTGCTGGTGACAAGTAGGTGGTTTTATAGACTTTGTTGGTGACAAGTAGGTGGTTTTAAAGACTGTTGGTGACAAGTAGGTGGTTTTGTAGACTTTGTTGGTGAGAAGTAGGTGGTTTTACAGACTTTGTTGGTGAGAAGTAGGTGGTTTTACAGACTTTGTTGGTGAGAAGTAGGTGGTTTTATAGACTTTGTTGGTGAGAAGTAGGTGGTTTTAAAGACTGTTGGTGAGAAGTAGGTAGTTTTATAGACTGTTGGTGAGAAGTAGGTGGTTTTACAGACTTTGTTGGTGAGAAGTAGGTAGTTTTGTAGACTTCGTTGGTTACAAGTAGGTGGTTTTATAGACTGCTGGTGAGAAGTAGGTGGTTTTATAGATTTTGTTGGTGACAAGTAGGTGGTTTTGTATAGATGGATCGCGAAAAAAAAATCATATTCGGTTGTTGATTTTGATTTGACATAATAAACAATTATGAATTTATTACATTCACACAATTGCACCAAGATTCTCACGTTTCTTAGTACGGATCTGGACCTATCCATGCAATTATTCTAGTGAGATTTAAAATAATCTTTTCGTTTTTACAGCAAATTTGAGACTATAATGAGTTCTAAAATGAACCAGAATTCACTATCATCATCTTTTTAACAATTTAGGAATTCCATAACTGTCCTGTTTGACGTTTCGTAAAACACTCGTCGAACAACGTCATATGTTACAAGTAAACTTCATAATTGGTTTTTCTTAAAGTAACTTACTTCAAAAGCTTCGTTAGTTGGAGCGAAGAGAGTAACAGCAGCACCAGCTTGTCGTAGACTGTCTGCTAGTCCAGCTTGGGTCAAGTAGTCCACAAAGTAGGTAGCCCCCAATTCTCTTGCCGTGTCCAGTACGTTTGTCATCGGTTTCACTGCGAGGTTTATCAAACCCATTAGACTACAAAATATTCATAACCATCTGTCCATCTATCTGTTTATGTATGTGATATAATATGTCCATCTATCTGTTTATGTATGTGATATGATATTTATTTTCTCTGTTTATTGGTACCATTTTATTTTCAAATCTTATAATTATTCAGTTTTAATTACTATTTCTATTCTCGAATAATCAAGTAGGTTTAAAACAGAACAAGAACATTTTTCTAGGAAGCAAACTTCCAAAACGTAATGTATATTCGTAAGTAAAAATAGTTTGACCTTACACAATTTTTCTACTATTTAACGCATTTTTAACGAGTTCGATATTACATATTTATTTCAGTATCTTAGTAACTTTCGTATATTTACTTCCCGACTATAAATGTAAATATCACGTACTATATCTGTTTATCTATTCTCAATTCATACATTAGTATAAAAAATAATATTCTGCGTATTATCAATAATAATTTTCACTAAAGATTTGCACTTATATTCCTACGTACAGGACATAATTCGTCTTACCTCCGCTGCATCCTGGTTTATGTTTAACTTGCTGAAATCCTTCGCAGCATTCGTAACGTATTACTCTGGAAGTGGTTAGCAAACAACTTATATATATGTACACACACACACATATATATATACAGACTTTATACTTAATTATATTGGAACTAGTTAGCAAACAGTTTATATATATATATATACAGACTTTATATTTGATTAAGATTCTGAATAGTCGTATTTTCAACAGCTACTCTGAAGTTAAAATTTACATACACGTGCAAATATTTTTATATCTTTATCTTTTTATTATTATTTTTATTGATAACCAAGTTTCTGATTTTCTTATAATAATACTCATTGCATGTACTTTATAGAATTATTTGGTTGCATACAAAATGTTAGTATCTCAGGAAAAGGTACATAAGGGTGGAATATTCTACAAATTTTTGTTATATTAATACCAGATCTTTTTGAATTAGCAGTTATTGTTCCAATTTTCTGACAATCATGATTGTTCTATTTACGAGATTGCCTTGGTCACACATTTATTTTCAACTTTCTATAGTTAAACATAATTAATACCTAACTCGTTAAATATCTTGAAATGATTATTTCTGATTAACGCTGTTGGAACCGTTGACACTGAAACATTTCTTGTAATGGGGGGAACTGAAAACCAGTGAATGAAATCGATACCTCTGTATATTATTGTTACCACGTATGCGCAACGCCCCCGCAAGTCAAGCCACGGGATACTGCTGCACCCTCAGCACCATTAGATCTCGCACCCTTAGTAGGAGTAAAGAGTTACCGGAGTTGTTTTGATTACATATATGCACGGTGTACTCAAGTCGATATTAATTATTCAAAACCCCGAGTTAAACATTATACAATGTTAAAGTTTTAAATTCTGCTTACATATTGTTAAAGTATATAAGTATTAAAAAAGTGTTTAGTAACATGCAGTTGATACCTTGAAAGTCAACCAATTACATACAAGTATTTTTACTCTCGGTTATAAAGCTCAACCGATCAGGGAAGTATTTTTATTTTCATTCTTGAAGTTCAGTCGAACACACAAGTAATTTTTATTACCAGTTTTAAAACTCAACCAAACAGAAAAACATTTTTATAGAACACGTAGGAATATTTTTATTCCTCAATCTGTATGAATAGTGTACCATTCACTGTGGCTAAAACCAACAGTTACTCTTTTAAATTTTGTTTCACGTTAATGTTTCTTCCAAACAAAAAGAAGAAATAAATCAACAAAATACCAAAGAAAGTGCTTTTAAATTAATTATATTTTATTTAATTTTGTTTAAAGAATCGTTTTATTCTATCATCCGAAGCACATTAATGACAGTAGTATCTTATTTAACGATCTTTTATAACTAGTTATGATTAATTCACCACTAAATATATCATTATTTTCGTCACCATAATAGTTTTCCTGAACAGCATCACTCCTACACAATATGTAAAGGGCGTCGTAATGGAAGATTATATAATTAGTTTTATTAAAACTGACTCACGTCGCTAGAAAATGGGCACATGAAGGTTATTAAACAAAAATAAATAAGAAATCTGATAGGATAATAAAGGATAAGAAAAATTATCTTACAACAGACTAGTTTAATCATCCTCCAATTCAGCGCAACAACAACAACAACAACAACAACACTTCCCGAACCCCACGCTGGACCATCTGTTGCAGTTTAAAGTCATACTCATTAAAAATTATGCTATATATATATATTCTTCTTTAAAAAATCAACAACAACGACTTAATTTGGATAAATTCAGTGGAATAACAGACAGTAATTTTGTCTGTTTTTACAGAAAAGCCACTTTGGGCTATCTGTTGTGTCCACTGTGGAGAATCGAACCATGGGTTTTAGAGTTGGAAGTTGATCCTACTACCTATAATTATAAACATTGCAAACCTCAAAACATTATAAAAAATTAGGCGCGTTCCTCGCTGTTTTCCAGAATGGACTTGTTTTTTTAGAGCAAAGTGGCATTGGGTTCTCTGCTGTGTCCACGGTGGAGAATCGAACCCCGGGCTTTAGAGTTGTAAGTCTTTAGTCTTACCGTTGTCCCACCAAGAAGCAAATCACTAGTTATAAAACGTTTTGATCTCCCTTCCTTTCCGAAGTTCTCCGGTGAGACAGCGATAAGTCTAGCTGTCCTTAATTTAGCAGTGATAGACTAGAGAGAGAAAAGCAGATAGCCAACACCACCCACCGCCAACTTTTGGACTACTCTTTTGCCAAAGAATAGCGTGCTTGACCGTCACATTGTAACGCCCTCATGGCTAAAAGAACGAGCATTTTCGGTGACGGGGATTCGAACCCGCAGATTGGGAGTCGAACATCCTAAACACCAGACCATGTCAGGCCAGGACAGTCTGAGAATCGTTGAACTATATCACTTCGTTTTGTTATTTGGGTGGTTCGTGATGATAACCATATTGTTACCAAATGTATGTTACAATAGAGGTTTAAATTAATTTACTAAGAAGTCCCCTAGTGGCACAATGGCAACTTTAGGGACTTAGAATCCCTAAGTTCGGAGTTCCATCCCTGCATTAGATAAAACCCAGATACTCCACTGTGCAGCTTTGTGCTTAAGGACAAACAAACAAGGAACTATGAAAAATAAGTCGCACAGCTTTTCCTCTCAGTAAACAGGGAACTATGAAAAATAAGTCGCACAGCTTTTCCTCTCAGTAACTACTTTGATAAATTTAATTAAACATTAACATGTTGTTTTTTTTTCATTTAAGACACATATATATGGTTGAAGAGGGAAATTAAAATCTTTTAGTTAGGCTGTTTGATTTGCTTATAAAAGTTTCATCACATAACTAAAAGGATGGCCAAAAAATTTTCATTTACATAATTTTTGTTACGACAACAAATCCTAATTTAAGTACTCATCTTATATACAAGTATGCTTGTTTTGTTTAAGAGCAAAGCACTGGTTATCCGCTTTGTCGATTGCGGGGAATCTAACCCTGGGATTTAGCGTTGGAAGTCCGTAAGCTTACCGCTGCCCCACCGGGGGACATACAAATATGTACAGTACATTTCGAAACCTGACTATCTACAATTTCAGTGTAAAAAGAAAACAAAACAAGAGCTATAATACGTTCTGTTATGTAATTTAAATATTAGACAAATTAATTAATCACAGAATTTTGATAAAAATATTACTATTTCCAGCTAAGCTTATTAGATTGACAAAGTGATCTCTAGGTTTCGTTATACTATTGCCTTTAGTTGTATTTTACAGTTAGTTTAAGTACTACTTGACTTACGTTTTGACGCCGCATATTTCCCTGTTCATCCAATATTTACATTCTGTCCAGAACTTCTTGTTAGTTCCTGGAACTTCCTCCACAGCACAGGTATTAGGCCTAATATAGGTAAAATACCAGTATTAAAAATATAACAAAACACATTAGTATTCAACTAGTGCTTATTAAACCATTTAGGTTTTGCTAGCTGCTAACTGCTAGAATTACACAGATGTTACTGGTTTGTAAGACAAGTCTCCCATAGGAACAGAACTAGCTAGGATTTAAAATTTTTATACCATATTTTAAACGCCTTGCAATGAAAACATGATACAAATATTTATCAAAAGCTTATATACTAGAATTTTAGAAAAGTAAAGATTATAAGATCCGTGAATATTGTGTTAGTCACGCGATATTAATTTCAAATATTATTTTTTAGTTTTTGTAGCTAATTCTATTACAACCTAATTATCACAAACTTACTTAGAGACTATTACGCAACAAAATGGTGCCAAAAAGTGTCATATAATGGTTTATGATAAAGATTTACACTAGATGGCAGGACGCGTTTAAATTGAAATGTGTAATGTTTATAAGCATAATTTGTTTTATATATTAATGTCTGTCTAGTATTCTCTCAATGATATTTAAACATTTAATCAGTGTGACAACTATTAAGAAGCTGAGTAAGATTTTAAGTTTAATCTGTTCATTCGATTCTAGAGAGTGAATATGGATTGGACCACCAACTTTATAGGATGATGTAGTCTGTTAAAATATCCAGTAAAGATAGCTTTTAACTTAGCAGCTAAAGTATTTATTTACTCATTATTTCTATGTGCACGAAACATAATCGTGAAAAAAAAGTAAGGTAAATTAATAATTTGAGATCGAAAAATCAAGATTCCAGATATTATTTAAAATAAAGTTTTTTCTTTTTAAATAACACAATTTAAACCATAATAGAGGTTAACCACATTTTACAAGAAATATTGGTATATGTTCAGGTAACGCGTAGCACAACAGGTGTGGCCGTGGTACCATGTTTAGTACATGTTTATTTTGTCCTCGGTGAGTTGATGATCAGTCGACAATGCAATGCGGCCGGGGACAAACTTATGACTAGAGACACATGCCAGAACCTTTTCGATATTATATTTATACAGAATGAAAAACTCAATATCCTCTGCTTTTCGTACACTTAAATATAAATGCTTCAAATTTCTTAGAATTTAATGATCGTCAAAGCTTCAGTGGTTTTGTCAACGTGGGCTTGTTTACCACTCCTACTTCTAGAGTCCCCATTTCTACTACTTTTGCACAGGATTAAAAAAAAATCAAAAACCTATGAGATTTGCCCTCAATGACGTCATATGACATTTTGTTTTGTTTTTAACATCGTTTTACAATGTGTAGTAAATTACATAATAGTGCATCATGAAAAGATATCTATAAGCTAATATTGTTGCTTTTTGTTGAAAGGTTTGAACAAAAATTTATACTGTGAGAGACTGTTTGTTTGTTATAGTGCAAAGATACAGAATGGGCTATCCGTGCTCTGCCCACCACTGAGCCCTAGATTTTAGAGTTACAAGTTTCTAAACTTACCATTGAGTTCATTGATTATCATTATATTTTTATATAACGAACTTTAACACCAAGATGTTGAATGGATTCTGCCACCTAGCCTATAGTAGTATAGTGCTTTTATTGTGTATAAGTACTTTCCTGTATCCCCGTCACCGAACATGCTCGTCCTTTCAGCCGTGTGGATTTTATAATGTGACGCTCAATCTCAATATTCGTTGGTGGTGGGTAGTGTTGACTCACTTTCTTCCCTCTAGTGTATCACTTCTAAATTAAGGACGGCTAGCGTAGAAATTACAGAGCAAACAAATATTTTCCTGTTTTATGTGTCTATTTTCAAACAACAAACAAGTTATATTTTATGATACTCTGAAATAGTTCACATTAGAAGGTAGTTCTTCTACAGCTATTTATATTTTTTTATCGACTTGCAATTCTTAGTTAAGTTTTGTGCAACTTTTTGCTTTTTTACCGTGCTACCTGTCACATGAAAAGTGTTTGCAATTGTAAACTGACAAACAAAGACTAAAAAGTAAACAACAGAAAACTTGCTGTATCTGCTTCAAATTTCAGCTTAGGACGAAAGCAAAACATCACAAAATTAAATTATTCACACTTCACAGCATATAAATGAGACGTGAATCTATTATCAAGTGTATTTCATTGTCCCTATGTCACATTTGATTTAAATTCAGTGAGTTTGTTCGTTTGTAATTAAGCACAAAGCTACACAATGGGCTATCTGTGCTCTGCCCACCACGAGTATCGAAACCCGGATTCTAATGTTCTAAATCCGGAGACATACTGCTGTGCCACTGGGGGGCAAATTCAGTGGGATTCTAGTAAATCTTTGTTAACGTTTATTTCATTATGTTGTCTAATATACAAGACATGTAAGAACTCCTGTACTGAAATAACTCTGCAACACAACGTACCCAAGAATTAGAGTTGTTTCCCTACAGTTAATAGCTCATAATCGGAGGTCGTGATTTTTGATTTGATAAAAGATCGTAGTCATATTAGTTCTGTCTCTCCCTAATTTATCTGCGTATTTCACAACCATTTATCGGATCATGATATAAACTATGTTTACCAAGGAAGGGTAAGTAGATAACTTTCCATTCTTGTCAACAAATACAGTGCAAGATGACTGTGGTTATCGATAGCGTTGGGAAAAGACCAACCACGAGGTACACTTAATAGATCTGCACGTGACTGTCACTGTCAGAACATAAGGGTGTATAATTTTCCTTTAACACGATAAATCTTTCCGCGTGGTCGCTGGTACCAATCAATTTTACTTTCTTCTCGCCGCTTTGAATATGAATTGACTACTGATTATACTTGTGTACAGACATACATACATCAATGATCACCTAGTCTTCTTTGGTAGTATATGTTAAAATATATTGGACAAATTTATATATTACATTTTCAAAATTATTGGCCATTTTGGCGTTAACTACTCACAGAGATTGTGCTATAGATTTATAAACATCAGCTTACTACGACATCCATCCATTTGTTCTACCAAAGTTTTTATAGCTGTGTTATCTAAAACTACAAGAACATCTGAGCTAAAAATGAAACATGAAAAAACAATTGATCGTGCTGGTGTGAGGAGTGGAGTTTAAGATAATAATATGGACATCGAATTGCTCGTACCGCTATATTTGACTAAATAACCATAAAAAACGTAACAATCACTGTTAGAAACAGTAAAAATGAAGTAAGAAAACCTTTTGTAATATCCTGTATTACTTAGGAAATATAAGTCGAATGGAATGATATTTTCCAGAATTTGTTAGGCTACATCTGTGTAAGAAAACATTTACTTATCTGTTAAGATACAAAAGTTTGGTTTGGAAACTTCCTAACTGCCAAAGGCTCAATTTTTCAATCATAATATTAACTGCTGATTTCTGCATGTGATTAAATTTTCGGGACCAGTGAAGTCCTCGAAATATTCTAAACTGGGATGCGACTCAGACTGTTTTGTGTGGAAACTGTGAAAACAGGTTTTTAACTATTTCAGACTGACCTCAAAACTTCTGGCTGTTAGTTTGATGGCTAAGATATAAAAGAAAATGATTAATACTTAAGATAAGCTCGTTTTTTTTAAACTTCAAGTTAATTTATAACATTCTTATAAGAAAGGAAGATGTTTAAATAAACTATTAATGTTATTGTTAAAATAATTGTTTTTTGATAATTGGAGAACCATTTTGATATACATATAAAGATATGTAAAACACTGCGCAGTCGTAATGGATGGGACTATTTTCTGTCTGTTTATTTTAGAGCAAAGCCACATTAGGCTATCTAATGTGTCTATCGAGGGGAATCGCACACCGGATTTTAGAGTTGTAAGTCCCATAAATTTACCTCTATCCAACCGGGAGACATTTTCTGTCAACTATTATAATTTGAATTTAGATAAGATCACATGAAATTGCATTACTGCACAAACAAATTTTATATAACGTAACAAACTGCATAAAATACACTGAACAGTTTTATTTTCTATTTTTTTTATTTTTACTAACACTTAAATTATTACTTTATAAAATCGTTTCAATTGATTTTGATAAGCCTAACGAGGTCTATTTGGTTTAAAATTTTATGCAGTAATTCCACGTTTTTAATCAGATTTTTTTCATTTTTGTATTGCATTACACCCTAAAACGAACTATATGTATATATATATTAATATTAAATAAATATTTTTGTTTAATAAGTTTAGAGTTGTTTATCTTTATCAGAGTTATCATCCATGCACTATTATTTACTCTTACGCTTCTTTCTCTACGAACGGTTAAAAAAAGACATTTTAGGAAATGTTTTGACTAAGTAATCGTTTGTAGAATTGTAACATTTTACTAAATCGTTGAATCTTTTAGAACAACCAAAAGTTTTAAAGTTTACGTAAACTGATATACATCTGTTATTATTGCTCTTTTAGAAACTATTGTCATAATACTAAAATATTTTAGTTTTGTTTGGGGGTATTTGAAGTTTTGGAAACTATTAATACTAATTTTGACTCAAGATAAATATCATCTTAAAGATGAAATTTTACAGTTAAAGTTATGAATTTTCGATACTAGGTAACTTTTTTCTTATATAAATAAATTCTATTTCCTAGATGCATTTAAAAAGTGTATATTAATTATTCAAGAAATGAATCTCTAAAAATTTTAAACACTCGAAGTTTAAAAAGTGTAGTATTTCAGTAGCTTTTTTTCTAAGAGAGAAACTGTTAGCAAACTCGTTCATAATAAAATACAAGATGATTATGTTTTACTGAAATGCGACTAGGAAAACCTAATTCTGGTAAAACAACATTGTAAAAGTTTTACGAAACATACAACGTACTTGATTAGTTTAAAAAGAAAAACCAAACAAACAAACGAAAACACGATTTTTATTTTCTAACCTCAACTTATACAATGAAATACATTGTCTGCAAACTAGGTCGATAAAAAAACAAAAAAGAATAACATATTTGATGAATGGTGTTGGTGTGGATATTTTGGAGTGAGTTATCGAACCATATGTTAGATGAAAAATTGTTTGTTTGTTATTAAGCACAAAGCTACACAACAGACTATCTATGCTTTGCCCATCGATGGTGTAGAAACCCAATTTTAGCATTATAAGCCCTCAACTCACAGCTAAGTCATTGGGAGGCGTTGTTTGTTTTTAATTAACCACAAAGCCATAGAATGGGCTATCTGTGCTGTGTCCACCACGGTTATCGAAGTTTGATTTTTAGCGTTATAATTTCGAAAGGCGTTGCACAAGAAAGTACCTTACTACGTGCAAGCTTATGCAGTTTTAATTACATATGTACACACTAACTTGAAACATATTATACAGTTTTAATTGCATATGTACACACTAACTTGAAACATATTATACAATTTTAATGACATATGTACACACTAACTTGAAAACATATTATACAGTTTTAATTACATATGTACACACCAACTTGAAAACATTTTCCTAGGAATGGACGATGTTGGTGTTTGATAAAGAGAGGTTTATTTAAATGGTAATCTAGGCACCAGGTGTTGCAAAAGTTGGATCCAAAATTGTTGAAAAGTATGTTTTGTTAATAAGGTTTTTTACAAGCTGGTGAACCATGATTATAACAATTTATACTTTTCATAAGACATTAGTATTAGACATATTAAATTTTAAACACTAAATTACATATCTAGTCCTTTTTCAAGAGTTAGAAGAGTGTATAATAATAGTATTCTAACTACGTTATATTCGTCATATCTATTAGGGATAGATATACTGTAGAATGTAGTGTTCAAATATATAATACGCCTAATGTCTTATGAAAAGTATAATTAATTATGATTTGTTGAATTCGTCTGAAAAAACGGGATAAAGAGTCTTAAGTTTCATGTTTAGTGTATTTTAGTTAATCAGCTTTGGAAAGACAGTTTCCGTGTTGGATAATAATATCAAAAATCCTTGTAGCTACATTTATTCAAATTTGTATATGCTAAATATTCTACCAGCCACCTGCAATATATTACAATTACCTTTCACTGTGGTTTTAGCATAGCTAATTCTGTATGGTAGAGTGACTTAGAAAATATTAGGTCGATTTAACAAATTGAAAAGGAGAATTAAAAGATAATAGTTCAGTAAGCTTAAATAGATTTTGATTGGCATAAAGTATTTTTGTCAAACGTTTTGAATACGTTACTTGAATTAGTAAAGACGTATGATAATTCAATGCATTTTATTCATGCTTATTGTGCTTCCTGCTAACACTGAAATAATGTACATATGATAATTTAATGCATTTTATTCATGCTTATTGTGCTTCTTGCTAACACTGAAATAATTTACATATGATAATTCAATGCATTTTATTCATGCTTATTGTGCTTCCTGCTAACACTGAAATAACTTACATATGATAATTTAATGCATTTTATTTATGCTCATTGTACTTCATAGTAACACTGAAATAAGTTACGGTACTCGAGTTAAGTTTTTTTCTGAATGTTCGCGCAAAGCTGCACAAAAGACTATCTGCGTATAACCCTAATTTTAAACTGATAGACTAGAGGGAAAGCAGCTAGTCAATAGCATCCACCACCGACTCTTGAACTGATCCTATCTAACTGAATAAGGAGATTTGACTGCTACCCTTCTAGCAAAGTGCGGAGCGTGTTTTTATAGGAACAAGACGCGAGCCATGAAACCCCAGATTCACGGTGAGAGTGTGCTTAACCACTCCGGCACGTCAGACTTCCCTCCGACTTAATTGAAAAATAAGTAAATAAAATTCAAGAATTGGCTAAGTAAATGACTTCTTCAGAGTTAATGTAAGATATTTATACGGAAATTAAAGTATATCGAGTATATCTTCTAAACAATACAGTGATATATATTTTATATAGTTTTCAACCTATTCACGAAATGCATGTATATGATAAATATGTTTGCATGTACGTATGTACAGATACTTCTTGTTGCAAGTATTAGTAGTTCTTATGCTTTTTGTATGCTTAAATTAGGATCGCAAAACTTCAAAGAACTTTGATGTCATGTGACTCCGCAGGATCGTTTTTCTTAAATAGAGTTTCCAATGGGTCAGCGATAAGTTTAGAGACTTACAACGTTAAAATTCGGGGTTCCTATAGTGGACACAGCGCATATGGTTTTTCACTAGAATAAACAAACACACACTCTTAGTTACAACGAATAGATAAAGAGTAACATGCTAATTTTGGAATCTCTGCAGATTGTCCCCTGGTGGTAGAAATGAATAATTATTGGTACTTCGTAAGAGTTGCCTGATTGTTGCGTTGCATTATTCTTGTACGTTAAGACGCAGTTTAAGGTTAAAATGATGGATAAACAGACATGAAGATTATGTGTTGATATTTATATTCAACGGTTGTAATTGGAGAAATTGGTTTGTACTTTGC
>NW_013665938.1:380003-386538 GCF_000517525.1 Limulus polyphemus | reverse complement strand
TTAGAGAATAGAAGTGATGTCTGGTATTATTTAGAACACGAAGAAAGTATTCGAAAATATAACAGATAAAAAATATCAACGAATATCCGAATACCAAATTTTGGATCAAATATATTCGTTAAAAAAATGTCTTATTTAGATATTCGCTTCGACTATATTAAAATGTTTTATAGAACATTCTGGATCTAAATTTTGACTATGCTCTAATAACACAGGCCTACGAATTTAAACTTCATAAAAGTTCTTTTGATTTTAATAACGGATTTTCCATAATTAAGCTACGCAGATTTCGAAAATAATATTCATTTTTTCTATCACGTAAGGATGTTTTAAAAAATCAGGAAAAAAAAAACATTCTTACTTAGATCGAATTATTATTTCCTTTACCGCAAAGAACATTTTTTATTATTATGTTTGTTAACAAAAATACAAACAAACAGAAGAAAGGGGAAGAATATTGATATCAAACGAATATGCATCCTCATTCATCCTGATTTTTTTTGTATGAAATCTACGTCGTTTAGTTACAAAACTACGTGTTGTGGTCTTTTAATTTATGTACTGCGTTATGACGTTTTATGAAAAATCTGTACGTTAAGGAGAAAAATGTATATCATTTTTTTGGATTTCGTACAGGAATTACTGTACATACAACATGTGAACATTTCAAGACAATAAAACCATCGCAGGTAGTGTAAGAAATGCCCTATGACGATATTACCATACTGGTGATTGGTAGTGTAATATATATATAATATATATATATATATAACTAAGCGATATTTAGGGTAGACTAAAAGCAACCTTACCTCATTTTATATATATTTGTTTTTAGAATAACTCGAAACTGTAAATATATTTTTCAACTATAGAGCTTATTATAGTATATTGTGAAATGAATTATCGAAAATTAGTTGTTGTTTTTTGTGTGGATTTTTAAGCGTTTGTGGAATATTTAAATTGTTTTATTTGCATCACAGAACTGCGATTTTTGAGTTATGAATGTCTTCAAAAAACACGTGGATCACGTGTTCTGAGTTTAATCATTAGAAGATAGGAAGGTCGAGAAACTAAGTGACATTCAGTATGCACTGTTATCATATATACTGAGCTCATAATATACATATATATGGAAAGACCAAACAGATCTGAATTTTCAGTCTTTGATACTTTTAAGATTCCGCAAGGAGCTGAATGTAGACCTAAAGTCAAGAAGAGGGTTTACTAAATGTAGGAAATAACTTTAGAAAATAAACTAGGACGATATATTCGCGCTCTTTATTACTATGGTCTTATTAAATGATACTGACTGCTGCAAACGAGTAACATAGTTATTATGTTGGAAAGAGATGAGTTAATAGAAACTACCTCACTAAGATCTAACCAAAACCAAATTGTTATTAATGTAAGGGCGCAAGTTGACTCTGTAGTAGAGCTCTGTATTCGGAACTGGAGACCCGGGTTTGAATCCATTCGATACCACAAACTGCCCCTTCCTTAAATTTAAACTAGTGGGTGTGACAATAAATCCTTTATCGTGGATTGTGGATGCTGTTGACTGGCTTTCTGCCATCTAGTCAGTAGTTCAAAGTTAGGGACGGCAGAAGGTAGCCTGAGTAGCTTTGCCATAAATACAAATACTGTGCGTAAAGGAGGGAAAAAAAGTTTCAGGAAATCGTTGAATAATTACCCTCGTTCTTAGGTGTTTGTTTTATCCAAAACTAGGCTACGATTTCCGGATAGATGTGAGAGTTTAAATATCAAGACGGAAGATCTGTTACACGAAGAGGCGAGGCGTCATTTTAGACTTATAAGCCACGTGTTCGCTAAGCAAATAAAGTAAAAACTTTTATATAATTCTAATTGATCTTTACATTCAGGGTGTTAGCCATCATATAGTACTTACAGCATTATGTTCTTGGAAGGGTTCCAAATTTCGCACCCACAAAAGAAACAGCATTTGTTGCAACCATGAATGGTACCAGAATGATTGAACCGTTTAGAGATAAAAGCTTTATTTTTACCCATGAGAGGTTATAATGTTATTTTCATCCATGAAAGATGATAACATTATTTGTACTCATGAGAGGTTATAGTATCATTTACACCCATGAACAATGACAACCTTATTTGTACCCATGAGAGATTATAGTATCATTTACACCCATGATATATAACAGTATCATCTACATAGATTGAATGTAGCATCATATATAAAAATTAAAGGAAACAACATAATTTGAGTTAATGAGGGACAACAGCATTATTTGCATCAATAAAAGTTATATTTATTTATAAAAATTTGAAATAACTATCGATTACATTAGTGAGAGGCAACAGCATTATTTGTATGAATGAGAAGTAACGGCATCATATACTTAAATGTGATTTATAACACTTCAACTTACACTGAAAAAATCATACAAAAAAAGGGTATTGTACTGCTTGTATGTTAAGCTGTATATACAATTAAAACGCGACTTTAATTAAAGCTTCTGCTCTATTTTCAAAAGTGTGAGTGACAATTGCTCCATTTGGCAAGGCTTCGCTTGAAAATCTCTTGCTAAAGTTCTAATGATTACCTGCATAAACAAATCCATAACGTGAACATATATGTATTTTAGTGGATTTGAAATATTTACTGGTAGTCATAAAGTAGGATTCGGCGCAATTGCATGTTTTTAGTTTTCGAAAATCGCCATAACGAGTAGTGTACATTTATCGAAGAAATCACATTTTGTGTTAGAAGTGATAAATGAGATAGTTAGAAACGATCATTCAAATGCTGATGGTTTGAATATCGTTTTATAAGTAACCTCACATTCACATGTGTATATAAACCTAAAAGCTCTTCGCCATCCCTCAGCAGCACGTGTTTTCAAACGTTGATGGACCCAATCTAGTTATGGCGAATCTGGATAGCGTTTGATGCGTAAGTGGTTTCTTTAAGTACTGATATCATTCTCCCACGATTTCGTTCATCCTTAAACATTGCGCGTATGCTTTTAAGCGACGATACCCCGATAACTCTTTCTCTTCGTATTTTTTTTTTTCTGTACAATTATTTACACATAAGTCGTGCAGGGTGATTCATACATTTCTCCACTTGGAGTTACACAAACTTCATTATAATGATACCAGCAAACGTGACGTAATAACTTCAGCGTGTGGTCGAATACAGGAAGTGAGTTATCTCAACTTCGTTACCAGTAATTTAACTTTACCCAACACGTAGAACAAAAAGATTTAATTAAGCGAAATTTGAAAGCTCACTTAGTGCAAAAGCGAAATCAGTGTTTATTTTCCATGCTAATGGTAACTTTAGTGGAACTCGTTTTATTTAGAAAAAAAGGCCGAATGATCAAACGTGGCATGTGGCCTTTCATTGGCACACCTTCTGAAAAACAAAAGGTTACTTAGAAAACGGGAAATAAGACCTACAGAATTAACCGGGTAAAGCAACGTTTCTCAATTATTGCAAAGCTATTTTGCATACTTTAGGTGTAAAGATAAAGAACCTTTCATAGTTGATTTAATGCTTGAGTCAATTCCTCGATTGAACGCCATCTATTTATTTTTTTTGTATTAACATTTGAAACGATTTATTACAAAACTACAAGACCATGCAGTGACGTAGCTAAGTTGTAAAATTAAGTATATTTGTTTTTGCAATTCAGGTGAAATACATTTGACGATTTTTTTACGAAGCTGTATAGTTTACACGCTTAAAACAAAAAGATAATACACTGTTGCGTTTGTTAGAAAAAAAGGAGTGGCAGGGGCGCCATTCCCATTACGCAGAACACTAATTTACATATAAGTATATATATTAAAACAACAGAAAGGAAAGAAAAATATATAAACTGTTTTTCGTGAAATTTTCTCTTAATGAATTTCAGGATCACAAAAATTTAAAGTGAATTGGTTTCAGATTTATTGAAATTATTGTTAAAACCATAACAAAACTTTTGAATAATGGGGATTGAGTATCTGTGGTTCGATTCCCCGCGGCAGATAGTGAGCAGATAGTCTATTGTGTAGCTTTGTGCTAAAATAGCAACAACTTACGAGATAAAAGGGGATGTAGCAGGGGGGGACTTTATGCAGACTGCTCTCAAGCATATGAATTTCCTGTTACGTTAATCTAAAGTGTAGAAGGCGTTCTAGAAATATTCATCTACAGGCAGATATGATTAGATTATTTTAACAATACTCTCTACCATGTTTCTAGGTGCTTCATTTTATCATTCGTAAAACAACTGTGGCAAATGGAAATTGAGTTAACATATTAGCTACTATTTATATACAACCGATAATAATTCCAAAGTAATTTTACATGATACCACTTATATTTTTCTTTCATGATCCCCCCTTTTTTTAGCCAAAATCACAACACGAAGGTTAAGCTATCAAGCAAGAATGAATAAAATGATCGTTTTTTTTATCAGCTACTGTACTTCTTTTAATGAACTTTTTTACTTCAATGCTGGATAAATGAAAGAACGAAAAAAAAAACACATTTGAATAATCTCATGCTAGTTTT
This sequence comes from Limulus polyphemus, assembly GCF_000517525.1. Classification (NCBI taxonomy): domain Eukaryota; kingdom Metazoa; phylum Arthropoda; class Merostomata; order Xiphosura; family Limulidae; genus Limulus; species Limulus polyphemus. Next base: position 381,995 of record NW_013665938.1, on the reverse strand, counting down.
TCATTGCATTTGACAGTTTCAATCTCATGCTATTTTGTTTTGCACTTGAGTCCCCTGGCGGATCAGCAGTACGTTTAATACCTTACAGTGATAAAATCCGAGGTTCGATTCCCCGCAGTGAACAGAACGCATATAACCTATTTTGCAGTTTTGCTCTAACAAAACTAATAATTTCTCTTGGCTATCTTCGATCTTAAGTTAACTTTTGTTTGAAACTTAAGCGTGAAAAATTTACACGACGTGTACACAAGAAATAAGCGCAGATAGCCCTCGTGTAGCTTTGCGCGAAATTCCAAAACAAACAAACAAACAAACACAAGAAATAAACTGACATGAGGCGAAGAAAGCTAAGTTCTGAGACTAGGCATGGTCTAGCGCTTAATGCGTTCTGACTGTTAATACCAAGATAATAGTTCGCAGCCCCTTGTCACAAAAAAAAAAAACGTAGCCATGATTTTGGGGCCGTGAGTGCGTTATAAGAGTGACGAACAAATCCCACTATCCGGTCAGATAAGAGTAGCTCAATGGTTGACGGAGAGTGCTGTTGATTAGCTACCTTTCTTCTAATATATTATTTCAAAATTAAGGAGAGCTATGTGGGGATAGCCATATGTAGCTTTGCGCGAAATATCTCAAACAAACAAACAAATTTCACCTCTAAGAAAGAAACAGTGGCGCGAACAATTTTAAACAAAAGTAGGAAATAAAGAACAATAAATACCCTTGGCTTTGAGCCATTTTTATGTGCCACCGGGGGATTCTTCTACATTGGATTACAGGATTGGCGCTGAGTGTCAGAAGTAGGAAGAAGAAGAATTTTCTGTGTAGTAGATATTCCATTGTTCCCACACGTAACTTTCTTTCTCTGTAATAGTTGTGTAAGTGACCCTAACCTCGCTATATCATTAACGTTAATCCTTCAAACACTGGAATTACTAGACTGTAAAAATATTTTTGGGCAATACTCTGGAAGGAAGAGACTTCTTGCATCAGGTGATTGCCGCGCTGACCGCTTAAATAGTTTTACCCTTGTACAGTCCCAGCCAATGCTCCTTGTTGCACGTGGTCGAAAGGCTAACGAAACTGGTTCGAAGTCTAGGCTTGGCGTGACGGCTGCCACCTCTGTTTTCATACGACGTTTTCTGTGGTACATCTTTTCTATTGCGGTTCCTTTACTGGGACTGTGGGCGGTAACTCCAGCTACACGTGTAGGCGTGATGTCACTAAAAATATTAGAAAAATTCTATTGCAAAAAGAAAAAAAAAGAAGAAGAAGAAAAGCCCAATTTTACAGGTCACTTTATCTTTTCCTCTTTGTTCATTTTGTCTTTTGAACCCACTTTTAATGTTATTTTACTTATTAGGTTCGTAGGTCACGTGTTTATTTGGGTCAATAAAAAATTCTTAATGTTATTAAGATTTATTAGGACTTGAACTTTTAATACCAACAAACTCTAGGAAAACATGTGACTGTCAAGTTAAGACGTGAGAACATACGGAAAGCATCAGATGGGAGTGTCACGTTCGAAAATTGTATGAGTTGAAAAGTGTGTCACCAAGAAATTTAGCAATTTTATAAGTAAATGCTTCACAGTCACAAACAACCGCGCGATCTCATTACGCATTCTACTGGGATCGGTCCTGGCGTGTCCTAGTTTTTCGTTCCAAGATGGGGATCAGAAGGTCCAAGATTCGAGCTGCAATATTTTGTTGAACACGCTCCACACTGTCAACTGTGGGAATTTTATAAGATTAATCCCGCTATTCGCTTAAGAGCAACCATTTAGGCGGCGAGTGCTAATAAATGGTTGCCTTCTCTCTGTTCAGCAGTTCTAGATTAGATATGGCTATGCGTGAACCCTGGCCGTGACATTTAGATCCTGCATCGCATAAGGTGCTGTTCAACGTGACATTTAGATCCTGTATCGCATAAGGTGCTGTTCAACGTGACTTTTAGATCCTGCATCGCATAAGGTGCTGTTCAACGTGACTT
>NW_013665938.1:366399-379993 GCF_000517525.1 Limulus polyphemus | reverse complement strand
GCTGTTCAACGTGACTTTTAGATCCTGCATCGCATAAGGTGCTGTTCAACGTGACATTTAGATCCTGTATCGCATAAGGTGCTGTTCAAACGTGACTTTTAGATCCTGCATCGCATAAGGTACCGTTCAAGTTGAACGTAATAAATATATATTAAAGTCAAAGTTATTTTGTTGGTAAGTTGGTCCGAAGATATCATCTTTACAACTTTCCCTGTAGCTTTGTTAAACTCTTGTAAAAAAGTGGAATAACTTGAACAAGAGTTTGATTCTGTGTTTGAATTCCACTCGTGGGTTAAAGCAAAAAACATCAACAACAACGTTTTATTTAAAGCAGTAGGTTAGATACACGTTAATGGTGTTTCGACATAGTTTTCTTACTGCTGGATGTCTTATTGTTCTGCAGGGGTTCGGGAAATAGGACCAATATTTCTACATTTAATTTACTCCTCCTTTCACTTACCCGGATTTTTTGAAATATTTGTTATTGAAACTAAAGGTTAATATTAAAAGACGATATTTTTTGAAACAAGTCCTACCATAGAGAATGGGCTAAAACAGTAGACAGATGAAACCTTCTATTTTTGTTCGCCAGAAAATGGCGAGGATCACACAGTAAACTGGTAGACATGTAACAATGCCCTGTTAAGCGTACTGAGAAATGTATTATAGTGTCTTTGCTGCCTGTCCTCTGAAATGATGCATTGTATAAAGGAGAACCTAGCAAAGAAAAAATGTGTATGAAAACTTCTTGTTACTGAATTCAAATTGTAGCCACTCCCGAAGTTAACATGGACATGTACGTAAAGAAAAAAAGTGCCTGTTATGACTAATGGCCGTTGTTCTGTCGTGATGAAACGAGGTTATTAAAAGAACTATCTAATTAAAATTGACATAAGGCCTTTGATAATTACACCCCGCTAACTGATTGATGATTGCTGTTTGACGCTTATGCCATAAAATAAATTATATTATCTAAGCACCCATTAATAAGTCATTAATTAACATCGAGTTATAATGCTTTGATTTTGACCTAAACGCAGTTTTTTCTTCTTCTCTTGTTATCCTAGTGGTATTTTTGAAAACTAGTTAGGAGAAGTTCGTAATTCGATTTTCTTTGTAGCGAATTGTTTTAAAAAAGTAAAACAAAAAGTTTCAACTATGTTTAATCACTGTGAAAATATCAAAACTATTACTGTTTGAAAAGTCTGTGGGGAAACGAGAATTTCTGTTTCACAATAAGCATTGAACATAAAGTTACAAAAGTGTAGTACATTACATAATGTGTTAAAATGTTGGAGTGTATCTCTGATGACGTGGTGAAGCAACTGCTCCGATGGATCTTTACACTATTAGAGTGCTGTGCATTAAAAGAACACGATTCTGTTAACTATTAATTGCTAAGGGAATACAGTGGTGTAGAAATGGAAGCTATTTGTTTAGAACTCTCTTCAGAGGGAGCTAGCAGCTATGTTGTAGAGTTGTTTTTGTCACTCTAGATGGATATGAATATAGTGAGAATTCTTCATTTTCAATGAACCGTGGTGTTGCTGCAGACACAACAAACTAGGATGTTCATTAATAGCTTGAAATAATTTATTGATCTCTAATTATTTTGTTTTTATATACAATTGATCCAAATCCGCTCCTACTGTCATTACATATTTCATATGGAGTCAAAATTTCTCAGTGGTTCCATAAGACATAGACGTTCTTATAATCGTGACCCCACTCAGATATGTCTGAGCACAATGTTGATTATTTTAAACACCTCCAGTGACTTGGTAAGTCTTTCGGCTTATAATGCTAAAAACCGCGTTTTGATAGTCGTGGTTGGCACAGCACTTGCATAAGTTTGTAATTAACAAACAAAAATGTCAATTATTATTTTATTTTCAAGTGTTTAAGCGTCTTCTGTATTGATTGATGGTTATCAAAGTGATAGAGTCATCATTGTACATTTTATATTTCAACTGAATCCACAGCTAACACTGCTTCTAAAGTTTTTCATTCTGTTGATAAGAGTTAAAGATTTATTCCGAGCTAACTCCATATATTATTATTTTATGTTATTAATAGAGGTGGCATTGATTTGAGTTACAATTACAAAAATGCTTTTATCCATCACTAAGACTAAGATTAATGACGGTAATTGCATGAGAAATGGCAGAAAATTTATACAGAGTTAAAGCTGAATCTTCGAATTTAATTGAGTTGGAAGAAAGAGACTGGACACAATGTTAAAAACGAGGCCAAAATAATATTTGTTCAAGATAATGCAAGACAAATCTAAGGAGTGAAAAAAAACAACTCTAGGTAGCGCTGCTCTTAAACTGTCAAGATATCTTACCAGAAGGAATTCTGAAAGAGCTGACCACTATATGAAGAGAACACAATAGTGCCATTTCTTCGAGGGCGCTTGCGCTATCCATATCACATGTCAAATAGATAGGACATATCCTCCAAGTATCGTTAGGTTTTAACACATATGATTTGCCAAGCAAAACTGCATCATATTAATTTACATAGTTCTCCATTGACATCTTCCCGCTCCAAGGTTTAGTTCAGCAACACCAAAAGCGAAACATTCAAGATAACGTGTAACAAGAACACTAGCAAGTTAGTCACATTCCAGAACTAGTCTTATTATATGTTTAGTTTATGAGTGTGCACGCCCAAATACAAGTTCATATTTTGTTTTGAAATTTTCACAATGTTTGTTTGAAGTTAAGCACAAAGGTACACAATGGGCTATCTGTGCTCTGCCCACCACGGGTATCGAAACCCGGTTTCTATCGTTGTAAGTCCGCAGACATACCGCTGTACCAGTGGGAGGCTTTTCACAATGATTCTGATCTTAATGAAATCTAAATTCGTATATGGTTGGACTGCTTCAAACCTAACAATGTTTCACATCTGGTTTATGACTGTGAGATTTATCTAGACGTAAAAACGTTTCACATCTGGTTTATAATTGTGAGATTTATCTAGACCTAAGAACGTTTCACATCTGGTTTATAATTGTGAAATTTATCTAGACTTAACAATGTTTTTACTATTTTTGGGGGTTTATTCGGTACTCATGCTATATATATATATGTTTTTTTCTGTTTTACATCTAGTTTTATTAGCGTGAAATGGACCCAGTAGTAACGCTATATATTTTTTTGTTTGACATCTAGTTTATTAGCGTGAAATGGACCCAGTAGTAACGCTATATATTTTTTGTTTGACCTCTAGTTTATTAGCGTGAAATGGACCCAGTAGTAATATTATTTTTCTCTGTTTTATATCTAGTTTATTAGAGTGGAAGGAGACTCAGTAGTAACACTTTTGTACTTCCTGTTCAATTTATAAGTGTGGGATTGATTCAGTGTTTAACGCTATGTTTCTACCATATCATATCACGTTTATGTGTACTAAGGGTTGGATAGTTTCAGTGTAAACAGTGTTATTTATCATATATTGTTTGATAACTCTAGACTTATACATCATATACATTTGTTTAAAAATCGTGAACAGGATTTGTCATATGCTGTTGATACTGTGACGCAAATGGGATTAATTTAGATCTTCTAATATGACACATCCTATTAAAAAATGGGACAGGAATTGAAATCTTTCAATATATCTCATCGTGGGGATAATTCTATACTTAATTCAGACTATCTAAAGTATTTCATACCTGGTGATACACAAAGGTTTGAGATAATCTTCCTAACACGGAATGTGGGATGGATTCAAAATTTCAATGTTCCTTATTCTGTTGATATGTGTAGGATTAGTCTATACTTTCAAATGCAAGCAAGCCTATTAATAAGTTTTGAATTAATTCAGATCTTCTAAAGTGACCGCATTCTGTTGAGATGCGTGGATTTTATTCATCTATTAGGTCTGGATTAATAATAGGTGCGATATAAGATTAATAACTCATCTTGTTCATACGTATGGAATTGATTCAGTTAGTAGATCTAACTTCATGATATATCCTGCTGATTAGTGTGAGAATGATACAATCATGTTACTGTAGGTTAGCGTGTCGGACTGTTTATACAAAAACCGTATTTTGCGTCCTGTTACCGCTGACCCCCCCAAAAATAATAAATAAAAAAATTTACTCCGCATTTTGAGGTCGTAGGTGCGATATAAGAGTGGCAGTCAAATCCCAGTATTCAGTCTAATAAGAGTTATCCCAGAGTTGGTTGAAAGTTGGTGGTATTGAATAGCTGCCTTTCCTCTAGTTGATAAAAATGAAGCTGAAACAAACTTACTACTATGTTTGATAAACATAAAGCTGAAACAAACTTACTGCTATGTTTGATAAACGTAAAGCTGAAACAAGCTTACTACTATGTTTGATAAACGTAAAGCTGAAACAAGCTTACTACTATGTTTGATAAGCGTGAAGCTAAAACAAACTTACTACTATGTTGATAAACGTAAAGCTAAAACAAACTTACTACTACGTTTGATAAACGTGAAGCTGAAACAAGCTTACTCCTATGTTTCATAAACGTGAAGCTGAAACAAGCTTACTACTATGTTTGATAAACATGAAGCTGAAACAAGCTTACTCCTATGTTTGATAAACATGAAGCTGAAACAAGCTTTCTACTATGTTTGATAAACGTGAAGCTGAAACAAGCTTACTACTATGTTTGATAAACGTGAAGCTGAAACAAGCTTACTACTATGTTTGATAAACGTGAAGCTGAAACAAGATTATTACTGTGTTTTTAAGACTGTTTATATCCTCCATAAATAGACTACTTTTGTTTTTGAGTGTTTGTTACTAATAGTATGTCCATGAAATATCGTTATTTACCCCACCCGCAGATAGTGTGAGTGATAATGCATTTTGCGTTTATCATTTAAGTGTTAGTCACTTTCACGCGTTACTGTAATTGTTATTATTTAAATATTTCGCATGTATATAAAATATAAGTTTTTACGTAAATGGCTGTTCATGTCTAGTAACGATATTTTCCACATAATTTAAACACAGGGAGCATGATTTTATTTCTTAACACTCAAAAAAACGATAAAACTATTGTAACGTTACCCATTGATGAAATTATTTGTACTGAAAAAAAAAATCGTGTGGTTATCTTTCACCCTGTAGTAGGAAGTCAAAGATCATCAACGACATATCCTTTCCAACTAAAAACGGACATTGTCTTCCAGCTGCATAAGCATTTCCGCTTATGTAAGGCCCCGACATGGCCAGGTGGTTAGGGAGCTTGACTCGCAATCTGAGAGTCGCAGGTTCGAATCCCCGTCCCACCAAACATGCGTGTCGTTTCAACCATGGGGGCTGAATAATGAGACGGCCAATCCCACTATTCGTTCGTAAAAAAGTAGCCCAAGAGTTGGCGGTGGATGGTGATGACTAGCTGCCTTCCATCTAGTCTTTCACTGTTAAATTAGGAACAGCTAGCGCAGATAGCCCTCGTGTAGCTTTGCGCGAAATTCAAAACAAATCGAACAAACCAAACCGCTTATTTAGAATGAACTACGTTGCAATCAATTACAGTGTAGAAACTAATATATTAAGTTTGTAAACAGACCAGCGAATTTCCAATCAAAAGTTGCTTGATACAGTAAGGAAACTTAAAATGATGTAAAACATTAAACATCTATTGATTAAACATTTATTGATAGATAACTTAATATTTCTATCTTTACACGTTCATAATTTATAAATGTCATTTTTAACAGTTCTAAATCAAAAATAAAATGATGTAATTTTTATGAAAAGCAATTCTTAGGGGCAGCTTGCACTTGCTATATAAATCCGAGAAGCTTTAAAACTTACACATTCTAACACTTGTTTCTGAAGTTGTGTGCTTGAAACGCTTTAATTCTTATATATCACGTGTCCTACAAGAGCGTTATTAAATAGCTTTCGATTTTTATGATTAACAGTCTTGCGAAGTTCTACACGTGATTAGGCTTAAGACTATTTAGGCTTTAGAGGATGAAAACCATTAGCTGTAAGATGAACTTTTAAAATCATCTTATTTTCTGTATCTACGGTTAACCCTCTCTTCTTCCATCGTTTTTATTTGATTTAGATGGATGTAATTAACGTGAACGATGTTGTTTTCTGAATAGCCGTCTTCCTTGGTTTGTATTTTAGATACAGTGTCTCGACCAAACTCTGAGAGGTTATGTTACCAAATTCGTTCGTACGATTGCTTGAAAGCTTACCTTTAGAATGTTTACACGCAATGATGATTTGAATATTGGCAAATTGGAAGGGAAACGATCGCTTGAGTCGTTTTTACAAGTGATTAGTACCAGTACGTTAGAATTCGATCAGCACAGCTTATAACGTTAACAACTTAATAGTCTCATCGAATGGAGTCCAGACGTTTCTGAATATTGAATTTCGATTAATAGCGAGCTCTAACAGCGTAAATTATATTTCTTTAAAGCATTCATTTAAATGAAAGTTTTGTGCTTTTAAATTTCCATGTATTTTTTAAGTAAATCTATATTTTCATACGCATTTATCACGTACCATATTTCTCATGCTATGCAGGCACAGTTCAGTGTTGATGAAATTTCTCGATTTGAAGCGTTTAAATGAAACGCCACTTGAATTATTATAAAACCTAACAAATTATTATTTAAAAACAAATATTAAGACTTCAAAAAACAAGCAAACAAACATGCACTACTAAAATATTTTATCGGACATGGCCCCTTCGTTACATAAGTTCCAGTGTTACATACAAACGAAACCGTTCTATGATTTCGAAAGTAGGCCAAAGTAAGTAAAGCTGTAATCACTAAAAGAATGCCATTCCGCGTGCAACGTTGAAGAAATATTATACAAGATATATTCGATATAGATAAATAGATGCACAAACGAGTAGATATATAGAGGAAGGGTGCGGGCGCTCTGAGTTGCCTGAAGGGGACCTTAATAACATATCATTTGAGGCCTTTGTTCAGTAAAATATTATATTAGCAGTTGAAGGACTAATGTGATGAAAATTACTATCAATTTTCTAACATAAAACAATAGATATTTGTGCACACGCAGATCTCCAACAGTGAATAGACAATTATCATGCGCCAAGCCGATAAAGAGGTAAAAATGATTGGTTGGCTGACTGTTTTAGGCCAGGACAATGTTCCCTTTCCAGGCGCCAAACAGACGGCGGAGCCACCGCGCTAATGTTGCCCTAACTGCGAGAGTAAAAGCCTCTTGCTGTTGATTTCTAATGCACTGTAAACATATTGTTGCCTAGCACAAAACATGTTTAATCTTTTTAATCGGGTTAACGTGCTCTGTCCCGAGTTCATGGTGGCCAAACACGTGCGGAACGAAGTTGTTAAGCAAAGTAAAATATTACAAGTTTCTCGTCCCTCACTTGATTTATTACCAAAATATCTATTAACGATGTCACTTTCAAAACCTACAAATAAAATGTATATGAAGTACAAGAGTTTGTGAAATAATTCTGAATGTAAATAATATTTATATATATACACTTTATTTTTCTTTCAAAAATAAATGAAATTATTTCACATGCGAATGGAAAACAGAAATCTCAGTGAGAAGTAAAGTAAAATGTGTTACTTCCGTCATATAAATGGAAAAAAACAACAACGAAAAAGCATTTATGGACAGTTAAAAGTAACCCTCTCTTCAATATATATATATTTGCGATATTAGGGTTGTTGTGTTAGCTGTAGAGCACCACTAGTACAACACAGAAAGAGAAACAGAAAAAACAATAACAAAAAACAAACAAACAAAACAACAACAACAAAAAAACAGTTCGACCCATTCTGTGTAAAATGGTGAACTCGGCACTGAAGACCGTACGACCCACGTTATTGATGTTCATTTTCTACAATAATTCAAACAAACCTTACGTTTTCTTCCACGTGGGACAGAAACTTTACAGTTAATAGTGATGTGATATCTTTAGCTGACCTCATAGTTGATTAAATAGCTGTCATGTTTTTCTCATTGAATCATCACTAGCTGTAAATTGTAATGAAGCTATATTGCTCTGTTTACTTTGGAGGGTTGACGAGTTTTAATAACTTCTTTCATCAAACATTAATTTATGCTTAGTATATTCATACTTTAATAGAAGCTAGTTTCATTTCATAAATGAACTTCATAAATTTTGCATATCGGCTTTAGCATACCATGTTAATGAGGGCTGTTAATTTACATAAAGCCTATATAATTGTATTACACCGTTGTATCGCTGTTATTACGTTGTCTTGTCACCAGTAGAAAAATACTCTGAACTAATTTTTCTCGTTCGTAGAACATGATGTTACCCAAGATGTCACCCTTAATTAATGAACTTTTCTACTACCATTGCGTAGCCGCGTAATATTTGTACATGACTATTACGTTACATTCTTGAAAAACGTTTGAATGTTTCTTTGTAATATTATTGCATTTTTTATAATAGCTCGTTTTATTATTCCTCCTATTACACTTACATTGCAGTTAGATAAATCCACTGTATTACTGTTTACAATATTCAGAACGCGTGGTGTGTTATTTTTACACCAATATTATGATATTTCTTTGCATTTCCTTACATGATGCATAAAATCCCTTTGAATTACCTTTGTGACGCGCTTACTATATACCATTCTCTATCATATTTATATTACTCTTACAATATAGGCCAGATGATTAGGGCGCTTGACTCGCAATCTGAGGGTCGCAGGTTCGAATCCCCGTCTCACCAAACATGGCCGTGGGGACGTTATATTGTGACGGTCAATCCCACTATTCGTTGGAAGAGCAGCCTAAGAGTTGGCGGTGGGTGGTGATGAGTAAGTGCCTTCTCTCTAGTCTTTCACTACTAAGTTAGGGACGGCTAGCGCAGATAGCCCTCGTGTAACTTTGCGCGAAATTCAAATCAAACTTACTGTATATCTTGGCAATGCCTGTTCATTGCTCTTAGTGAACTGCCCTGACTTGCTATTGCATCGGTTTTACAATATATACATTGATGCAAAGATATTCAAAGGTATATCTGCGCTGTGTTCACTGCGAGTACTCGGATTCATATCTCTTTGTATTACTTTACATCACTTTTAAGATTTTTCCGTGTATTACCTTAAAGTCGAACAAGCTTAAGTCACGCATTAAAGGGTGAAACACCAGTATTAAAATGATGTTGAAAGTTATATGTTAAACTAAATTGTACATTTAACGGTAAACAAAGTATGAAATAAATATTCTTGACGAAAATATCCCTTGCGTGTTCGAATCCCCGTCACACCAAACATGCTCGCCCTTTCAGCGTTATAATGTGACGGTAAATCCCACTATTCGTTGGTAAACAGTGTTAAGATCAGCTCAAGCAGAATAGACGAATAATTACACCCTTTCTCTCTCTGTATTAACCTGGATTTTTTTAACCTTACTTAATTACTAACGTTACACAATGAGCGAAATAACTTTCGAAAGCTTTAAACACCATATTATTATTGATGATTGGTTGAAATGATATAATCTTTATTATTAACTTAATGACGATTGGTTGAAATGATATAATCTTTATTATTAACTTAATGACGATTGGTTGAAATGATATAATCTTTATTATTAACTTATTGACGATTGGTTGAAATGATATAATCTTTATTATTAGCTTTTTTTGGTGATTAATTCACTGTCAAAGTTAAGGAACGTTTTGAAAACTTTAAATTTCCCTAAAACTTTTATTGAACCTAAGTAGAACCATGTTTATTTTTTATTTTTTGAAGTTTGCAAAGATTAAATTTAAATGAACGTTTGGGCTTATAATATGATAAAGCAATCCAAATGAATAAATTTCAATACCTTTACTTAAAAGCCTCTTTCTATGGCTTTCCCACGCACGCAATGAATCAAAACCAATTGTAAGCAGCTGACAGAAGAGTATGAACAGATTCTGTAAAATTTCTACTTTTCGCATATTTGATAGTACTTTTTTTTCTGTGTGTATATTGCTTTTAAAGTACATGAATAGACGTCTCTGCGTTAACTTTATTGGAGTAGTTTGGATGTTATCGACAAAATTTTGATAGCTTTTAGGTGCTTATGAGATCCAGATAATATTATTATATTGTACTGTAGAAAGTGCAATGTTTCTTAATACTGATAAATCTTTAGACACATTCTTTATGTTCGCATTATCTTTTACTTGCTCTGAAAGAGAAAAATTATTCTCTTATAGGCATGTTGTAAAATATTTTACAGGAAATATAGGCATATGTTTGCAACTCAACAAAATGTGCGTCTGGCTAATTTATCTTTGATTCATTTAGCCCTGTTAAACTTAATTATTACTACTAATATTTTTTTCAGCTTAATAAAAGGTTAATATAACACCAAATGCGTCAAGTGAATTTGCGTTCTAGTACATGCATTGCTGTGGGTAAAAATGATTAAATATCTAAGTTCTAGTTCATGACCAAATACAATAGGAATTCTTGTTGATCAGAAGCATGCTGATAAGTAATATATTATTCTATATTAAGAAGTCGAACTGCCTCGCCCATAAGAATTTCTAAATCAGAACCGAGTTATAGAGGGCGTTGTCATTTTAGATTGAATTATTGCCTCATTAAAGTCTTAGGTTTCAATAAACGTAATAATGTTTATGTTCTCACTAAATTGATAAATGTGATTTTAATTTTTAAGAGAGCTTTAGATTATTTATTGAATTTGTGGTGGATTTTATACATCGTGTTAATTTTTTTAAAGAAAAAAGTTATAAACACATATTAACTGATTATTTTTAGTTTCATTTCAAAGAGTTACAGTACTATTAGAACCACTTTATTCAACAATAAGGAAAATCAATGCTTCCACGTTAATTTAACATAAAAAAGATGTGTGGTTTAACATAGACGGAACCGGGAAGGGCCTGGGGACACGTGCCCCCTCTTTTTTTTTTTGCAACGTAGTAAAATGCCCCTCTTCAAAAAATAAAACCTATAATATTAAAGATACAATAAATTAAGCTAGCATTTCTTTTTGACAAACCATTAAAAATACGAAATGTTTCCCCAGATTATATGTGGTTTAAAACTATAAGCTTATCAAAAACCATTATTTTTCCATGCCACATGCCCCCCTCTCTCCCCAAAACACAAAACTATTTTAACAATTTTTTTTTATAAACTTCATGTGATTATTAATGTAATTACGTTACTTTTAAAGGTGAAAACAAAACTTGTTGCGGAATAACTGTTAGGTCTCCTAATGATAAAATAAAAGACATTTTATCATTGAGGGTGAATGTCAGTTATCAGACGATATCGCTTGTATTACCTCAGAAGAAAGGATATTAAAATATTTTTCATATGGAACTAGGTAGGCAATCAATGAGCTACAAGATGATAACCAATACGTAATTGTTATTGTTCTTTTTTGGTTTTTTACAGAATAAATACGAAGCGTTGGCGACAATGCTGTATTGTGTGCGTATCAACCATGTTGTAAATGTATTTAATGAATAGATTGCAGTTATGGAATGGTGAGTTTTACCATGCAATTTTCTTTCTTTTTTTTTGGGGGGGGGGAAGGAGGAGGAGTTAAGGTTGTACTGTATGAGTTGAATTTGATGAGTGATAATAATAAGATCTTGCCAGATACGCAGTCTGCATTTTTCGCTACTGGTAATTAAACTATATTGTTTATGTTTGATGTCATGTTACACGGGCACCATTTAGGCAGAACAGGAAATAGTTTACTTTGGAAGCAATATATATGTCACGATAGAATAGTCAATCACAATAATGAAGGAAATAACCAGAGCATATTCTCCCAAAATATACTGATGTTTTTTTGCAATTTAATCTATAAAAACCCAAGAGCACATAGGCGGCCACTGGGCCACCTTGTAAATTAGACATTTAATTTCGTAAACTAATACTTATTTTTTTTTTTTTTTACTCTGAGCACCGAACAAGTTAACGTTTCTTATAATCAGCTATTTCTTATAATGAACTAGAAAAGCGTTAAAAACACAAGAGTTTAATACTAACACGTCAGTAACTTTTGAAATGTACAAGATATTCCAAGATTTTGCATTTGTGTGTCTTAATATACTGCCTTTCTAAATCTTTCCAATAATTCAATCATTTCACGTCCATTTTTTTGTTTTTTGAAAGTTTGTTTTTTTGTTGTTAAGCACAAGTGATGTGCCCACTGCGGGTATCAAAACCCAATTTTAAGCGTTACAAGTCTTCAGACTGAGTCATTATGGGGCTTTTAGGAAAGAAACGAAAATCCTGTATCCACTAAATGTTTGTCAAACACTCTTACAGATGTTTACTTATTAATTAGTTGAACTACTATTTCTTTTCCACAAAAAATAAGAGAAAAAGTTTACATATTTAAGCAATGTTGTACATTGTTGATAAAATATTGTTATTTAGTGTTGTATTTAAATAGGGAACTTATTACACAGCAGACAGATGCAGAGAGTTTTACTTACCGTTACTTGGGTTATGATAGGACTATAGAAACTAGTCAAAGTGGGTTTTGTATAGAAAATCTACTATGTACACTTTCAGCATGGCAGCTAATACTGAAATACCAAGGATGACACATCACTTATTTAGCTTTAACGATTTTCATTCTTCCCCCCGTGTTTATTTTTATCTGTCTCTCTAACTTCCCTCATTCGCTCCATCTTTCTTCTTTCTGAACGACCCGCGATCTCTTTATTTCATCATTTTGTCTTACTCACTAATTCTGTTTATATTCTTCCTCTCTTGTTGTTCTTTCTCGTTTATGTTGTACTCTTATCCTTGCCACTGAGTTTATCTCCAAGTCTCACTCCCTTTTCTCTTATTTATTTTCCTTCTCTTACTATTTCGCTCTCTCCGAGTTTTCTCTTGTTTGTCATTCTTTTAAACTTATTCTCTCTATCATCCACTTTATCCATGTGACTGTTTTCATGTTTCGTCTGTCGTCTCTTTCGCATGTGCAATACTTACTCACGTTGGTAACTTAACTCTTAAAGAGTATACCTATCCAATATTCTACTACGGAAGTTTTCTCTCAGAATTTAGAAACATGTAAGTAGCGTTCAAAGCAACATACAGACTGAACATATGAGCCACTGAGTCACAAATCCCGACCTCGAAATACGTGAAATGTAGAAACGCCAAAGAATAACTCGCTAATCAGGTTTCGAGTTATACCTTAGAAATTATATATTTCTTTATATTATTCTATACAAAATGAAAGCATGTATTCGTGTGTGGTTTGTTACTGAGACATAGACATAACTTACCAATAACACACATGAACACATTGATTGTCAGTTATTAAGACGTATGCATAGCTTACCAGTACAACACTCATATAGTTTACCAATACACTAATAGTCAGTTTACTGAGACA
Organism: Limulus polyphemus; assembly: GCF_000517525.1. Classification (NCBI taxonomy): domain Eukaryota; kingdom Metazoa; phylum Arthropoda; class Merostomata; order Xiphosura; family Limulidae; genus Limulus; species Limulus polyphemus. The sequence goes on along the minus strand of NW_013665938.1, from coordinate 366,603 downwards.
TACACACATGGTTTACCAATACACATATGAATAAACTAGTTGTGTGCCTCAACAACAGACCACTAGTTTATTTTTGTGTGTATTGGTACGTTATGTGTATTTTAAAGGATATGATTCTATAATTATTTGGTCCTGCTTCTACTGATACGTAACCTTGCGTTACAGTACTACAAATAACTATAACTCCAACCGTCTTGGAAGTTT
>NW_013665938.1:338387-365489 GCF_000517525.1 Limulus polyphemus | reverse complement strand
CTATGCATACGTCTTAATAACTGACAATCAATGTGTTCATGTGTGTATTCGTAAGCTGCGTGTGTGTTGTGTGCCTCAACAACAGACCACTAGTTTATTTTTGTGTGTATTGGTACGTTATGTGTATTTTAAAGGATATGATTCTATAATTATTTGGTCCTGCTTCTACTGATACGTAACCTTGCGTTACAGTACTACAAATAACTATAACTCCAACCGTCTTGGAAGTTTTACCAACGTATTGGTAGTTCATCATCTTGAAAATAAATACCAAGGACGACCATGAATTCAGTTTTTTCTTGTTTATTGAGGGGGGGGGGGTGAATTTTCAAGCCATGAAATTCGCTTTACATGGTCTCTCTCTATGACACTCTGTGTCGATGTATGTAACCGGAGCTTAGGCCTATTTTGGCTTACAGACTTAGCGAAAGAAGCGTTACATCATTCAAGGCACGTACTAGCTGTATGGTACTGTTATTCAGAACCCCGGAAGACAAAATGGGGTAAACAAGATGACTAAAGCGAAAAAAGATGACATTTCAAGCCGGTTATGAAAACACCACATTTTTAGAAACGTGAAAATGTTCACTGTGTGACGTGTTAGTCTGGGCGTTCTATGTAATTCGTATCTATACAAACCGCAAATATATATATATATATATAATTGTTTATTTTGAACTCCTGGGGACAAACTACGTACTTAGAGTATTGGACATTTTATACATTTTAATTTACCTTATAAAATATTTAAAAAAAAAAGATAATTGCCACACAAGCGAGTTCACATAAGGTGGCGCCCCTATCGACACAGCAAACTCGTCTAGCTCTAACCTCCACTTCGAAACTGGATGATCTAAAATTTATTTTTTTATCAGCAACTATTCGAGTAATGAGAACATTTTTTATGTTATCTACGCGTTTAGATTATCTTTATCTAAATACAATCTTACGTTTGAAACAAACCGCAATTTGTTTTTCATTCATGTTTCAAAATCAAGCTCACATGAAAAACCTTATCATTTCATATGGTCCGAATAAAGTGGTCTATAAAAGTAATAACGACATACACTTCTGTACAATACATTACAGGTCATAAAGCACTGAACATAGCTGTTTCTGGTCTACAAAAAAGATACTCCACTCACCACAATATTCGCCTATTTTCTTTTTCACCTCCTGGTGGTGACACAGAAAACATATTCTAAAGAAGCAGCTCCAGCAATTCCGTAAAAGGAAAGCTCATGCACAATTGACAGGCAAGCCTAAAATTCAGAATGCCATCAACATTGCAGAAAGAGAGAGAGAGAGAAAAAAGAATGACCTCAGATCACGTGGTCCGGCTTATTAAGTAATCATTTTCCCTATTCGTTTACCGGTACTTATTTTTCTCGATAGATAGATAGATACATAGAAGGACGTCAAAAAATCTGGAGGGACAAACCAAACTATTTAAAATACCAATCATTAAACTAATTAAATCTAACAAAGAAGTTCATTAGTAACAAAGTAATTACTGTTATAATTATGTTTTTTTTAAGATGAAGTTTTAGGGTTATTCTTGATACACATACAGGGGTGCCATTCCGAATTTCAACAAGTTAAAAGTTCCGCTGTTCTTATTTGCTCGCCAGAGTTATTGACTTTCTGAAGCTGTACTTTAATTCTTAAGAGAGTTTTGATGAGTCTTGTTACTGTGACGAGAATGCGAAGTACGTTATTATGTCTCGTTTGTATTACAGTGCTCTGTATTTCTTTTACCCTTTTAGTGTTTAATTATAGTTTCGACTGAGATATAATCAATCCTTATAAAGTATTCAAATGACTATTTAAGTTTCTCGTAGGATACTGTATTATTACTTTTTTTAGAGGGGACAAGAGTTTTAATACGTTACCAAGTTCTTATTACAGTAATATGTGAAAGTTTCCTGAGAATGTTCGCGAGGTAGACTCTTGATGGCTCAGTTGTAAACTTGAATGTTTATAACACTCAAATTCGGGGATGGATCCCATTGGTGAATACATTGTGTAGCTCTGATCCCAAACAAACTTGGTAAGTTATTTTATGAAGTATTATCATAAAAGTACTACGATTTTTAGCGAAGATTTTAAGTTTTCTTTTCGATTACTGAGTATGAGACTTGGGAGAAAGAGAAAATATGGACGATTGTTTTTCTTTGCTTACATATCTAAGTTGTAACAGCAAATGATTTTAACGTGCTAAAGGAAGCTGAAACAAACATGTTAGGGCTCAGGTTAGCCCTTTGGTAGAGCTGGCGAGAAGAGTTCGAATCCGTGCGATACCACAAATATTCTTCACACTATAAACTTTGGGCACATTATAAGAGTGACAGTCAGTCCTTTAGCACAGATAGTGGATGGTAGGGTGCTGCTGACTGACTGCTTTCCATCGGGTCAGTAGTTCAAAATTAGGGACGACGACAGATAGTCCTAGTATTTTTGTCATAAATACAAAAAGTACCAACATGTTTGTTACTTGAGGAACAGTCGATTGAGAGGGGATAAAAGATATTCTTAATATGACAACAAACAGTACACGGTTTCATCTTGTTTAAATCTTGCTCATTGATCACGAATCAAATGTTCCGCAAATGCAGGGCTAAGCAACATAATTTTAAAATTTGAACAATGCGAAACGTGAAAGAGGATACAATTCATCAGTAAGTTTAGTCTCAGGGTAAAGCACTCGTGCACGTGCATTTTAAAACAAACTTGGCTGTTTTATATCAAATGTTTGAGTTTGTTGTGAAATTATGAGTCACGTGCGCAAGAAAAACTAAAAGTACGGTTTCAGTATCGACCCTATTTTCACTAGAGTCCATTGAATAAGAAATTCAAACAATAGTTATAGTCGGGTATTGCATTTCTTATGCTTATTAAAAACAGCATGTATCGAATCACGCTAGCCAATTATGTGAGAAGTGCTACAAGAAAACTAAAAATAAGTGCTTATTAGCACTATTACTGTGTAATGTATTTCGAGATTTCGGCTACTGTATAGAAAAAATAATTTAATTACATGTTAGCATCAGATGGTGCTAAAGTAAAAACTGTTTATTTGATTGCTGTTAAACACAAAGTTGAACTCTGAGCAATCTGTGCTGTGCCCACCGCGAAGCTAAACTTTAAACTAAGCGCTGAGTCACCAGAAAACATATTATTGGAAAAATTAGGTTGTAAAGTTATCGAGCAACTCATAAGCCAAACTGTGCAAAAATTGAGTTGCATATCATTTTCCAGTGATCGCTGAGAAACAAAAATGTGGGCATCATAAGAAAAACACATTTCACGCAGTCAGCATTACAGAAAAGACGTGTGTTCCGAGGGAACGCAGGCCAGGTGTGGCCTTGTGGTTAGCTTGCCCGGATTGTAGAATTTCTATTCCGTGACTCATTGCTGCAAAACTGGGCATCGCACTTTGGGGCCGTGTGTGCGTGACGGTGAAATTCCACTATTTGGTCAGACAAGAATAGTTCAATAATCGTCGATGGGTGCTGATGACTAGTATTAGGTGAAAATTATGGATGGCTGACAGCCCTCATGTAGCTTCGTGCGAAATTCTGAAACAAGAAACCAAGGGATCATTTGCTACTGAAACTTGCCTGATTTTTTACGTTGGAAATATTGAGATGTGGTTGCAAAACGTCATGTTCACGCAAATACTTTTAATGATGTTTATTCACAAATGCATGAATGTGTAGGATTAATATTACAAAACTAATTTTGAACATTCATTCACAAACATGCGGAATGTAATAATACATTTTCAGTTTTCACATTGTATTTCGAGAAAAACAGAAGCAAGACCATCCGTGTGTTTTCACAATAAAAATTGGATTTTGACTCTTTTACAGTCTTTGGGTGGATAAAGGCTGTGTGGTGGCACGCAATTATTTGGGACGCAAAAGGAGCAGTACAGTTCCCCTAAACAGTTCGATTTTCATTTTATTCACTAAAATAGTTTTCCATTAACTCAAATAAATTAAATTTCTGTTCTATAATAGCAAATTAGGTCCTTTAAGAACTTAAGCCTACGTTACTAGTAAACCTAAGGCGTAGAAGCTCGTTTCCTTGGATGCGTAATACGCTTCTCACGAGCAGTTTGCATCCATATTAAGACTCGACACGTGAAGCTTTTTGTTGCAGCGCGTTTTATCCTTGGGCGGGGTATTTTGGATTATTTGGTAAATATATTGGTAAGTCTAGTTCACGCAAAGATAACGAATTAATTAATTAATTTTTCGTATAAAGTCTGCTACAGGATATGATCACTTTGACACACGTTAAAGCCCTAAGTTCAGAAGCAACGTTTCTGAGACTAATTGTATGCCTAACTTACAAATACAAAACTTGCTTACAGAATTTCTTTGTTATTTGATCAAGTAAATGATTAGCCGCGACAACTGAACTGAACCACTCATTAACTTTCTCAATTATTACGTCATCATGGACTTTCTAGATATATTGCATCATCGCCTTAACTAGTTTGTTACATTACTGTGAGAGTTCTCCATAGATTGTTGGTTGAGTAAATCATCTCCTGTAGGTTGACTTTTGTCAGGTAAATTATTCTCTGAAATTACCTAGTTGGCTATTCTCTCACAAACATACTTCCAAAGACGATCACCTTTGACTTGAAACATCTGTCTTTCATTATTTTTAGTATTACAGATGCGTCTTTCCAACACCTTCTTAACTTTGGAGCTTTTTCTTGTTGTGGGTATTGTACAATCATACCATGTCACATCGATGGTATCCAGTGGTATCAGCACTAACATTATAATATTGTTTCATTTTATCACTATCTGATTTAAGTCTTTGTTGGGAAAATCATGCATGATCTCAATGTTGTTCCTTAGTCCTTCTGAATGTTCTATGTAAGCCTCTGCTGAGTGGCTATCCTCCACATGTGAATACAAAAGGTCCAACAGCACTTTAAATTGGCTCCCAAACACCAGCAATGATGGTGTGTTGCCTGTAGCTTCAGGTACTGCTGTTTGATAACTCATAAATAGCAGTGAATGATTTTGAAACCACGTGTTCATCCACTTAAATGGCCAACAGTGTACACTTGTATCTCTTCATCTTGTTGTTGGAAGAGGAATGAAGAGCTGTTATCCTGGTCTTTTTGATTCCAAGAGTCAGACATATTTAAGAAAACAATATTGATTTAATTCCATCCCTGATCTGAGTAGAGCTTCATAAACACCCAAAGTCTTTGAACAAATTCATTGATGAGTTTCCTTGCTAGAGTTTCTGTTTCCTACTTTACTTTACTGTACACCTACTTTTCTCCAGCTCTAAGTTTTACATACTCGTCTGTTATAGCATCTATAGATAGGTCATATGCCAACAAACCCATCATTTCACGCGAAGCATTTAGATAAGATAAATGAGGAAGCCTTTCCAAATATTCTGCATGTTTAGCTGAGGTAGTTTTTCCCTCTGTATCCTGCTCCAGAACTTTGCCTTGGATACTTCCTTTATGTGTGTCACTCCATACCTGTTGGATGAGGTGGATACCAATGCTTGTTAGCTGTTATAACTTTCAGTTTGAATGTTACTTATTATCATTAAAACTGGTCATTTTAAATTTGCAGAAAGATGAATAACTTGTTGTTCACTAATCCATCTGTTTATTCTTTCTTCTTGGCCTTCTTTGAACTGTTTCTGTATCACTTCTTGATTGGATTGTCATCGTCTTGAAGTTGAAATTTAGCCAATTTTCTATTTTGTTTTCATCAAAATAATCCCATTTCTGACAGTAGTGTTTGAGAGTGATCTATCCTTTGGCATATTCTTTTGGATTATTGGGTAAAAATAATGCCAACTTCACTCTGCCTAACAAATGAATTTATTTCTTCTATAAAGTTTGCTACAAGGTACAGTCAATTTTAAAAAGTTGTAGGCCTAACTTTGCAAATAACGTTTCTTAGCCTAATGGCATGATTAACTCACAAATACAAAACTTGCTTGCAGAATTTTCTTGCTAAATGATCAAGTAAATAATAGACAATTATTTTCACTGCTAATATTGAAATTAATCACTCATTAACATACTAATTATTGAATATTCTTATTTATATTGTATCCTTATTTCTAAACATTACACAAAGTTTATTGATTATTACATCACAATGAATGTTCTAGAAACATTGCATCATCCACATTAAAATATTAAAAATTTAGCTTATAAAGTATCAATAATGACCCAGTAACATAAGGAATGTCACATAAATCAGTACCACCTCATATGTGTAATATGTTTGAATATAAACTGGATTATAGAAAGCTATTAACTTTGAAATTGCCACATGCTTGTGAAAATGAACAAGCTTAAGAAGCAAAGATTTTCAGTTCTTTTAAAGATATTTGCTGTTTCTTCTTATAGATGTAATACAACAGCATGTTAAGAAACTTTTTCTTTTTTTTGCACTCATGTCTTCAAAGTTTTCTTAATCTGTTAAAGATAAGCACTGAATTATTTTGATACACCTCAAACATTGTAGCTTTCTTGCAAATTAAAATGTACAAAACTTTTTCAATACAGCACCAAATAGGATTGATATTGACCAATTTTACTATTTTTGCATCAGTTGACACACTTGTTTTACATTAAAACAAACTTAGTTTAGCCAAGAATAAATTCATAATAATGAAAATGCGCCAAAGTTACAACACAAGTTCAAGTTCTACATTTTGATTAGCCTTGTCAACATCACAGTAGGTAACATTCAATGTAAATATATAATTAACAAAACTGAAATCATAATAAATTGAAAGACTGAAATTGTAAAGCCAACATGCAGATTAAGTTTATTGTTTTAGGTCTTGCAGTTTGTTTGCATTTTAACTGGAAGTAAGGCTGTAAGTTGGACTAAAATCAAATTTTTGGTTTTTGAATTTATAATAGGCTACTTGCTCTATGTAGGACTGGCCCTGTTGAAATAAAAGCTGTGGGTGAATTATAAGAGTTCCAGTACACCTTCTAGCATGGATGTTGGTTAGAAGGGGCTGCTGGCTGTGTTAAAAATCTGATTTCAATACCTGCAGTGGGCAGAGCAGATAACCCATTGTGTGACTTTTTGCTTAAAATCAATAACGAAACAAAAAATCCCTCTGGTAATCATTTCAAAATTATAAAAAGCATCATAGAGCCTTAGAATTTTTCCCATACATACAAAATACAAACACTATGTAAGAAAAAACCTGCTCTATGTGTAAACTGGATTGAAAATAAACATATAAATATGCTGTTAGGAATAACATATTTGTAAACAATTATAAAAATTCAGCATGAATATTTCAATAAATATAGAAAATAATTCATCTAACAGTTTGGTTTTCTAATTTCTTCAAAAGCACTCTTCTACTTTGGCTGTTTTTTGTTGCTTTAAAGATGTTTGGCCCTTTGGTGCAGAGGCTGCCTGTATCACGTTGACTAGCAAAACCTACAGTATAATTATGGTATATATACACACACATACCTAGCATTTCTCACCTTCTTCAGTTACTAAGTTGAATGTTTCAAATTCTCTAAGAAGTAGCAACATTTTTCACAGACACACATATATATGTTTGTGTAGTTTTATCAGTAGAAATTTGTCAAGAAAGTAGCTAAGTTCCTTTTGCTCTAGCTACCTATTTTACTGGGTTATTACCCTGTGGTGTCACGTGAGCTTTCTCGTGGGAAAGATTGCTGTAAAACAGAAAACTCTATGTAAAGGTGGTCAGTGATCTTTTCCATTGGCAGGTTAGTGATATTTCGAGGATACAACCTCCCTCACTTTCCTATCGTAATGACTATCAGTGACATGTGTAGCGTTTGGACTGAGATGAATGGCATTACTGAATTTCATACATAATATTATGCCCTCTTAGACTGGATCAAATTATTAACAGGCTTAACAGAAGTTTTACAAGTTGCTTTACCTCCAGTAATTATTTATTTTGTAATACATTTCTTGATCGAATCTATAGTTATATGTGGCTACTACCTGAAAGGTGAATCGTGTACCTGAGAGTACCACAGCATAAAACCTTGAAGTTTTTCTATCTACCTATCTATATTTATCTATTTTTAAACAAATGTGATTTCGTGTTGTATGAACTCGGGTCATTATGGAGGTATTCCACTTTTATAACAACTTGGCATACATTATCCTAATCGATTTAGTACGGATATACTTTCACGGTAAGCTGTATTTACTTTAGTTCCAAAAATACAAAATCCTTTAAAATACGACCATACATACAAGTCCATGTGTATATTAATACATAGGGGCTTCTATGGTTTAATGTATACTGTTGTAATGGTTTCTATTACTGGGTAGGTTATTTTGAATTATTTAATAAAAAATAATAATGGAAAGTTCAACCCATTTAACAATAACAAAAGAGGTTTATTTCTTCAAATTCCAGTTTAGTGTGTCCAGTGCTCATCGACAAGCCAAATTCACAATTAAACTTACTAATTTTGAACCTCTGTTCCACTGTCGAAACACAAACCCAATATTCACAGCATTGAACTAAATGACTAATTGAATGAAGAATAAAGAAATTGTCTAAATCATGCACTGATTACTCGTTAATTCACTGCTTCATTGACTAACTCTCGCCTCACTCACTTTCTATATAAAATTAACTCAAATTATCTTCTAAAGTTTCCAGAAAATTCCAGACGTTACACCACGTACTCGTCACGTGACGTGACGTCAAAGCTTCTTCCAAAAAATTCAACCATATAGATTGAAATAAGCATAGTCTACAATAAAATGCTTAAAATGTTACGGCCATATAAGTATAATAAAGATACATTTATAGTTATAGCTTTCTTGGACTATTCTATTACGTAAAAACAAAACCGTGACAATACAATTATTTTGTCTAAATTCTAACAGATAGCCACATGACAGAAGGAACCTCTTTTCCGTTTAATATGGTTCAACACCCTACTTAGAAACTGCACGTCCTTGGCCTCCTTCATAACGGGGGTGTAGAAATAATATAAAACACGTGGGTCGATTTGAAAGAGCGTTGATTCACCCTAAATAGGCCTAATTACAGCACACGATTATACTGGCGTTTTTGTCTTCCATGAGCAAACGACCTTATATCTTGTGACGTTTAAACTGTTACAAACATTCTACAGAATTCGAGGTACATTAAAAAAGCTCCCTAATTTTGGATAGCGCGAAGAACGAGGTGTTAATAAATGTAACGCATTTTGCAAACGTTTTGATCAAAAGATACTTACCTTATACGTTTCAACATCATTAATTATGTGCAGTATTTGTCGTAATAAAATGGTTTTCGAACCGCAAAAAAAAGTAATTTGTATTATTGGCTAATAATATAGTGATTTCTTGTTCCGCTTGTTCATTATAAATGATCTGTGTTCACGCTCTATCTTGTCAAGTTAATTTTAGTTTTTATATTACACTATTTAGTTTTAGCTGTCGTAAAATTTTAAGTTTGATTATCGCAGCGGTATATACTTTAGAAAAAATAAAATAGGAAACAAAGTGTATGGACAAGACAACTGTTAATTGCTTGAAAGAATCAACTTTGTTATACTGTTGCACATAACTGTGGAGTGTAAATGAAACTAACAGTGAATTTGTCAATAAAGATCAACTATAAGTGTCGTATTTTGTGTATAAAAGAACACAAAAACCCCAACAAACTAACATAGAACAGCGTCTGTTGATAAGACAATTGCTAAGAAACCACTGTGTCAATTATTTTGATATTAATAAAAATTCTACATTCATTTCAAAATTAAACTATGTCTAAAACTAATTAAATCTAACATATGAGTGGAAAGTGTATTTGTTTGTTTTAGATCAAAGCCATGTTGGGCTATCTGTTGTGTCCACCGCGAGGAATCGAACTCCAAATTTTAGCGTTGTAAGTTCATGAACTTACCATTGTCCCACCAGGGGGCCCCAGTGGCACAGCGATATGTCTGCGGTCTAAGAACGCTAGAAACCGTGTTTCGATACCATTGGTGGGCAGAGCACAGATAGCCCACTGTGTAGCTTAATTTCAAATAAACAAACAAAAACCCACCAGGAGATATAGAGAAATGTGTAATACTTTTGTAAAACCATTAAAAATATATTGTCGACATTCTTCTTGACTTTTGATTATGATATTTAATTATGTACATTATTACAGTAAAGTTATTTTCACGTTGATACCATATAACCCTACTGAACTAGCAATTTGACCACATTTTAAAAATGCATATGTATTGATGTCGGGGCGCGGTACCAATATAGTGAAATTGTTAACCCTAAGAACTGCGTGGTTTTGTTTGTTAGTATTTAAGCACAAAGCTACACAATGGGCTGTCTGTGCTCTGCCCACCACAGGTATAGAAACCCGGTTTCTAGCGTTATAATTACACAGGAATACCGTTCTGCCACTGCTTGGTATAAACTCGCAAAAATTTACAATATAAAAGAGGGCTCGTGTTTGATAAGTCAATCTGTAACGCTAACTAGAATTAAAAGTACACACTTTAGTCACCATTATACAACAGTGGAAGATCGTAGGTTATGAAAAGTACAAACATTGCAGCTTCTCTTGGCGAAGATTTTTAGTAGCAGATATTTGAGTTACAGAATCAAGCTTCATCAAGTAACATAACACTATTGGGATCAATTCTGCAGCCGAAACGTCGTAAGATTCCTTTTTGAATGTTTATCCTCTAGAGCAATACCATTCTAAAGGCAAACTTAATGATGAAGTCGAACTAGCATATTTGCAGTGTGCTCCAGAAGTCAACATTGTTCGGTTTTTAAAACAATGAAGTATGAGAATAAAAACTAAAAGCACCGTGACAGTTTTGTGTTTGTTAGTTTTAATTCAGGTCCGTTTCTAGTTGTCCTGAGAACATTGAGTTTATTGTGAGCATTCTAAAACCATTTTATCATTATAGCAGCCGACTTCCTTCAAGACAGCAGATAAGTGAAAAATTACAGTTATAACCTATCAAGAAAGGGCGAAACGGAAAAGCATAGGAAGCTAAAACAGCTCTTTGGAAGGAAGTTTGTAAACTTGTATAACATTACATTCAGCGAGCTTTAGTTGGGCGATGGTCACGTCCATTATTTTATTAAATAACTTAATAAATAAATAAATGTAGGCGACAAATAAGCATGTGGGTATCATTTTCATGACAACTGTGGATGACAAGGTCTTCTAAAGGCGCGAGAAATAATGATGATGCCGTTTCAGTAGTCGGCACCACGTTTAAATTATATTCTTGTTCAAGCCTGGTAATTGCATTTATAAATATAGATTAGTTAGTAAGAAAGAAAGCATTAAAAAGCAGTACATTCAAAACTGTGATGAAAAGTACACTGATTGCGAACCTGTCCACGAAAAAAGTTGTAGCAAGAAAAACAAAACGAACAACACTAGAATGCAATGTGAGATGTTATGAAATATTGTTTGTTTGTTTTAGAGCAAAGCTACATCGGACTATTTTCTTTGTCAACCACGGTGAATCGATCCCCGGTTTTAGCGTTGTAAGTCCGTAAACTTACCGTTGTCTCACTGGAGGACCTTATAAAATGCAACTTGGTGTTAGAGGTATCTAGGAAGTGGGACTCACACACTGGTAAGCAAACACTGTCTATCAGTTTTAAGAAATGAATAAGTGTAAAGAATAGACGTGGGTGCTCAAGCCCACAAAATCCTAAAATTTTACCAATTTTTTTTTTACTATTTGCAGTCAGCTTTCTTAAAACCGAGATGTAGAGCTATTAAGGCATTTCTCACTTGAGGGTGGCATTCCAGCCCCTACACTGATCAAAATAGTAGTTAGTTGAAGAGCAAGCATCAAATTAACCACAAAATAATATTACCTTATATCAAACTATTCCAAACCAAAATTCTAAAAATTAAAAGAAAAAGTATTAATTACACCTAGCTTATTGCTAACAAATAAACACTACCCAGAAATGTAGGAGGCAAATTAAAAGTAGGGGCAAGGTTTATTTGACCGAGAGAAACGAGGTAATGTGCGCTACTGGCGCCCCCATTACGGCCGGGATTCAGGGCCTTTGGTCTTAGGGCCCTGCTATAAGGTCTTGGGTTCTAGATTAAATTTTTTATTCATTCTCCTGCTTGTCCTGAGAGTACTTTTCCTCATTGTAATGCATTTTTAGTAGGACAGACTGATCTAGCTCCTCCCCCAATTCCTATGCCACTGCTTCCTAAGTATGCAACCACTAGTAGGTGTTCTCATGGGTTTATGTGATTATTATTCATCAAATGATCAGTTCAACACGTGTAAGGTCAGATGTAAACGAAGCATGGTGGACAATAATCTTAAAAAACTTAATAGCTTAAGTTGTTATTTTAATTAATGTTTTGTTTTGTCAAACTTTACATACAATATGGTTACATTTATGATAACGTAATTATTGTAATTGATCAGAATCAATAAATTGAAATAATAATGCAAGCATTAGTTACATATAATTTATTAAAAATTATACAAGATTTTTGTTTGTCGTTAAGCGTAAGCCTACACAATGGGTGCTCTACCTACCACGGATATTTAAACATGGTTTTCAGAATACAATTTTTATGCAACTGTACATAAATTAAATTCAGGCCACTATCACGCAAAAACAAAAAAGTACAAGCTTCATTGTGGGATAGTATAAAATATATCGTATTTTTTTAGAAGTACTCGTGAAAGTTGGACCCAAATACAGACTAGGAAATACATGCTAAATCTGAAAGACGGTATATCCTTATTATTGTATAGGTTTATTACCAGAGATGCCTCTAGATTCAATATACATCTTATAATAAACCATGTTGTATCTTGATGCTATTTTTGTTCTTTATTGTGAGTTTTTGCATGGCTTGGTTCTTAATCATCTATCTAACCGCAAGAACATGATAGCATTGTCTTCAAGGTCTAGGGTCATGTTCTTAAACTAAGATTTTTCAAATATAACTTTAATAAGAAAGCAAGGGGAAGAAATTACCTATTGTCTTATTATGTGAATTTCCAACTAACATGATATGTTTTATCTATAAAATTATACCCATGCTACTAAAACACCCTGGCGGAGTATGTTTACATAAGTAAAAGAAAGAATTAGTCTGTTAGACCAAAATGTGATGAAAAAAACGTTTGTTTTTCCAGGTGTTTTAAAGTTGTGTTCTCACACTATAATAAGACTAAAGCTAAATATTTTTAATTATTGTGTGTCAAGTACAGAAGAAAGATGCTCACTACCTTATTTTATATTAAACTCATCTCCTCTCACTAAGTGCAAAATGTTTTTAATGTGGATGCAGATTCGTTAACATTACGCGCGCTTTGTCGTGGCGTGGTGGTCATTTTATCAAACAACTATATGGTTCTGTATGCCCTCTTGCTTACACATTTTATCAAACAACTATATGGTTCTGTATGCCCTCTTGCTTACACAACTCCATATTTTGAAAGGTATCCAAGATGCTTCCACAGTGTAGCATAAGATCTATAACACAGGTATGAAAATCGGAAGAAAAAGTCTGCTTCTATATTATTATTTCTTATTAAAGGTTATTAAGTTTTGTAACTTGTTTGTATAGTTTCAAGACACTCATTTGGTTCTTGTACAGTTCAAACTACAAAGTAGATTGTAGCTAATTTTCCACGCATGAAATGATCTCAAAAAGCCTTGTATTGTGACTTTTTTGCTTCATTAATGTACTGATGTTTGGAGATATTAAACAGGAATAAGGTTCACTGCGTAATCATTGACTATGACCATTTTTGGAATGTATATTGTTTTAGTTTAACTTCACTAAAAAAAGATTTATATGATAACATGAACCCATACTTGTGGTGTATAAATATTAAAGGAACTTGCATTGAGTTTTCTCCTCTGTGATAAGGGTGATGACAAGGATGCTATTATACAGGGTGACCTAAATGTAAACATATTCACTATTTTTAAGATACTATTCAGCGACCTCTATAGTTACAAGGTGCTCAGTTGCAGAATGTGGAACTATATACAATGCGTAATTATATTATGCTACCTCTATCAATTTACCCGTCTCTTCTTCGTCTAAGAAAATTGTAAATGCATGTTATTTTTTGCATCTCCGATCGTTGAGTGTTTAGTGTCACAAACAAAGGAAAGGCGACTATCTTGTAGAATATTCATCTCATCATACAGTATAAGTAATAAAGAAACTCCTTGAATAGCGTATTAAATGTTTACTTATATGTAAAATAATGGCATATGGACACATTGGACGACATAGATTTGTTTTTGTAGTAACGGAATTCGGGAGTATTGCACACTGAAAACCTTGCAGTTTTAGTTTTAATTCATTTTGGGCTTGGATTGTGCAAACATCTGCTGTAAATAGGAGAGACGATATCGTAATGTACTTCCTATACTGAATCGTTTATTTATTATCGTAAACAATATTTATATTGTTGATCTATAGGTTTTGAAACTATTTGGTTCAGATTATGCAACTTCCAAGATCATAAACATTAAGTCAAGAAGTGAGGAAATTAGAACTTCGAGATGTTCCGAAATTAGTACCTAAATTGGGATGCATTTTATGGTGACTAATAATTGACAAGGAGAATTCGTAACGGAATCAGAGCGGATCATTCACATAGTTAATTAAAAATCTTAATGCCCACATCCACATTGGAAAGTTTCGGAGATTATACACTCGAACAAAATGTACACGTAAGCCAGTATAGTATTGAAAAGTTTTATGTTCTAGAAATTAGAAGCATGTTCATATTTGGGAAGAGAAGGATTTATTTTTTCTTGCATCGTATTTCACTATGTTACTGTTTTTCAAACATCTGTAAAGCATTATTATTTGAGAAAAGAAGATTATTATATAATATACCTAAATATATACATGTACAACGGTTGAGTAAGTTATGTTGAAACGATTTTGAAATCTCACCACGTCGTTACAGTCTATGTTGCCATGTCAGGCAGTACTCTATCTGACTCTGGGCATTTTGATAAAAGCAATGCAACTAGCTTCCATCGTGAAATGTTCCGGCTTAAGGATGTCATGTCCAAACCACAACACGCATTCCTGCTGCTTTCCATAATCCATCTAATGCGATCACACAGAAATCAATACGTACTGCATCCGTCGACTTGACATGTATGTCTTTGTATGGAATTACATGAATATCTATTTATTTTTCCAGAAGCTTGAGGCATGATGGTTGAATGGGAAATGTGATTGGAAGCCTTATGTTGGTGAACCCATAAACTGTTGGTCTTTTCCATACAGAGATCCTTCTTGATTATGTTGCTTACCGTTGTCTGGGGCACGTGGACAACTTTTGTCATTCACCTCTGTGTTTGTGGATTCTTGCTAGTTACAAGATACTATTCTTTTTTTTTTACTAGGGCTGGAATACGACTTGTTGCAGGCTTCTTTCTGGATGATCCTAGTGGTCTAAGTTTATTTATATAGATTCATTTTACAAGGATATTAAGTGCAAGAGATGTCACTGTATTGGAAATTCCAAATCCCCGCTCTGAGCACACCTTTATGATTGAGTTATATGAATATTTTGCATTGGAAAGGGCTTTTATAAACCATTTTTTAAAAGCTATCAGTTTTGGTAACAACAAACTACGTAAGAAATGACGAACAGTGTCAAAATGTAGTTTGATATATTCCTTTCCACCGTTGTGGTTGTCAAGTGACTTGTTGATTTGCATATTTAAAATCGTTTTACTATGAGGCTTCAGCCCTCTGTATATACAATAATGGGGGTAATTATGGAACACACACAAGCAATACACATACGGCATCATAAAGATCGAATAATGGCAAATTGATACAAAACAGTATCATAAAATACAAAAGATAAGGGAATAGGTTGTCCAATGCACAAGTTTGGTATATGGGCCTTTTGTTTTCATGCTGCCATACATTTGATCAATTTATGATTCTGGATTACTGTTTCAAGTCCCAGTATCATTCCAATTCAGCCAAGTTGTTTTTTTTTCATATTCTCAGCTTTTTGATAAGTCCATATAGCATCACAACTACTCATATTGGGACTTTGTGTTGGGCAAACCATGGTTGTGAGTGTTCCACCAGCTTCTTTATCGTAAATATATCTTTTCAACACATTTGCTTTATGCTTGGGCTCATTTTCTTACTGAAAAATGCTTTTATGTTTGATGAGTCGTGTTCCTCAGGAAATGGCTTGATGGAGCATAATCTACTGTACTTGTTACTTGTCAGCAGTCAGGGTGCCATCAGTTTTGTTGGGATCACCGACACATTTGGCTGATTTTCTGTAGAAGACGCTCCCTGGTGAGTCAAGTGAACACTAAAGGCAAAATTATGAATATGCAACAAATCGTGTATTAAAACATATAAAAACAGACTAGTTACCCCCCCCCCCCCGCCAGTGGTAAGCTTGAAAGCTTATAATGCTAAAAATTGTGGTTCGATATTCACGGTGGCACAGCACAGATAACTTATTTTTTAGCTTTGCGAATAAAAACCATCAATTCGTATAGAAAATATACAATCAAATGCACGAGAGAGCTAATAATAACATAAATCATCTTAAGTATAGCAAGATAAGCATCATAAAAGGCCGAGCGCGTCTCAACGAACCCTAAGTTTCGTGGCTTGTGCTCTGTTACTACAAAAAGAAAAAAATATCTTGCCTCACACTCTGGGGCAGTAGGGGCGTTATACGAGTGACAGTCAAATTCCATTATTCGATCAGAGTAGCACAAGAGTTAGAGGTGGGTATTGTTGACTAGCTGTATTTGTTGTAGCTTATCGCTTCCCAATTATGGACCGTTAGCGTAGATACCACTGGAGTAGCTTTGCGCAAAATTCAACAAACAACATCGTCATAAAATATCGTTATGGTTGATTTAGCTAGAGTAAATTAATGTAGAGAACATCAACTCACATCTATGTTATCAGAAATTCATTTTACAAACATAAATGTATTAAAAATCAAGAACAGAGATTGGATATATTCTATGAATTAATTAGAAAAAATTATTGATAATCTTCGGGCTGTTGTGTTCAATTAAACCGTTAATGAACCTTGTATTTAACCATTACTGTCTTGACGATGTACTTACAAACGCCACATCTACTGCTTTTCAATTACAACGATTAACACATGATTTTTTTTTGTATTCACTATAATAGGCTTAACTATATATAGAAATCTAAACTCCTCAAAAAGGCTTTTACATTGTGATGTTTTTGCCTGAGGATGGGAGGGTTGTTGGAATTATCCCCCCTCCAAAAAAAACAAACAAACAAACAAAAAAACAACGACAAAACAAAACAAAGATTTTGATTACGAAACTAATAATAACATTTTTTATAATCCTTACATGAGACGCAGCGTTAGTTTGTTCTTAATACAGATTACTTGATCAAAATGATATTGGAGCACTAAATTCATTTTAGCTCTCATTCCTTAAGTACAGGAAATGAAGCGTATTTGTTAGCTATTAGAAGGGTTGTCAGCAGCTGGTTAAGATATTGGAGCTATTATAGATATATACGAAAGAGAGAAAAATAATCTCAACGTGTCTTCGTTGTCACTCATTTACGCAAACAGCGAAATGTATGTCATTATATAAGGAAATGCTTTTAAAATATCATCTTTCTATTTCCAATAGGTACTTTACTCGTTTACCAAATAATAGCTGAAACTGACAGCTGTCAACTCGAGAAACGTAAAATAAAGCAGAAGATCACCTCATAACGTGCCAACAGGAAGTGATAACGACTGTGCTGCTTTACTTGACCCTCTTATCAGAAGTGGGTGGATTTTTAATGAAATAAACATTATCTAGATCACTTGTAGATCGAAAATGTGTTAATTGCTGTATTTGGTATCAGCAGGCAGGCGTCAGTTGGCGTCAAGAAACAGACACAGATAAGCCCAGGGTGATTCTCTTTGCTTCAAAGATAGTGTAAAATATTGACATTTGCAGGCACCTATGACAAAACCAGTTAAGTTAAACCAAGAGTCCATTCACCCTCGCTGGTCTCATGTTTATGTTTATTACTACATCATTTTTTTATGAACTTAACACATACTCTACATAACTCCTCAAAGCCCTTTTATTTTCGCAATGACACACATATATATTTACTCATGAACATTTTCTTTTACACTGAGTATTCCGTTTACTCTAACCTTATTAGAAGCTACCTCGAATTGGATAAACAACACGAGACTGGTGAAGAGCACTGCCCTTTTTCCGCACGTGTGCACGCAGAAACCTCATTCAGTTTATTAATCACTGTAAACCTAATCCAAGTGTAAAATTACCCTTCAGTGAATCATCAAGTTCAGGTCATCTTGTTATAGTCATTAGCTTCTCTCTAATCAAATAAATAATTTTTAAAGGCTTCCATCGTTTTATTTTGTTTCATTTCGTTACTAATTGACAGTCTCCGGAGAATATACTGTGCATGTGGTAGTGTGCACATGTAACAAGGCGCCAAAAGTTGGGCTTCAGAATACGTTATCATTGGATCTTCCAGTTCACAAATTTTCTCGAAGTTTCGCGTTTCTGAGTACTTGTTCGATGTCGTTGCTTTTTGTTAAGGAATACCCAATAATCTTTAACTGGTAGAAAAAGATTAAGATGTGTGTAGCAAGTATAAACTTAGCAGTTAGAAACAATAACAATCGGAAATATATTTAAAGATAAGAACTAAAGTAGTGGCTGTAAAAACTGTGACCCTTGGTGACCTCATACTTGACTTTTTTATACTCAGCAGTACAGGTACGTTGCGCATCGAAAAATAAAGAAAGATAATATCCGACCGCTCAGCTTGTAAAAGAACCATTTCCAGCTTTGATGTTTATGCGGAATTTACTTGTCAAATACTATTGGTCCATAGTATCACGTGGGTGCAATTATACTTTAACAACTTTAAAGAGTCACTCCTTAAAGACAAAGGAAAAGAAATTTACAACCATGATACTAAAATACACACATTAGACATTATCCTAAAACAACCAAACACACCGTTCATGATCCTAAAAATAAACACATCAACCATGGCCCTAAAACACATATACACCAGCAATGACACACTGTTCAGTAGCACGTTACAGGATCCACATTTGTGTTGCAAGTAATTTCAACTAGCAAGACAGGGTAGCTAAAGTAGGTAATTTAATAGTAATTTTTCTTCATGTGACTGTGAGCATATTCTATTACACATCTCCTGGTTAGCTGTTTTGAATCCATTCTGTTAATTAAGTATGTGTAAGTAATTCTATTGCACATCTCCTGGTTAGATGTTTTGAATCCATTCTGTTAATTAAGTATGTGTAAATAATTCTATTGCACATCTATTGCTCAGCCGTTTTGAACCTATCATGATTTCGATTAATACGTATGACAGTTTACTTTCTTCAAAATATTTTGGACCGAAACGACAAGTTAAAATTTTCAGGTAAAGTATCCAAAAACAAGTGACTTTGGTGTTTAGCCAACACCAATTATGTAATACTTTCTACAAGAAACATTCTATAATAACAATTACAATAAGTAGCTTTAATTATAAGTAATAGACAAATTTCTATGACCACTCTGCCTTAGGTCATCAGGCTGGTAACCACGCTGCTAGCGGTGTTTTCAGCAGAATTTTCAGCGTGAATCGTTTGTTTTGTTTTATTCAAGATTATTAAAGTTCCTTCAAATGTAATAAATGAGAGTAGCGTATTTAATGATGTAACCGATGTGTATTTAATTGAGGGATTTAGACTAACCCAGTTATCCCACCCACAGTGGATAAAATACCTCCAAGTTGAAATAAAATTGAACTTTTATAGTTGCGAGCTTCAGTATCTTGTGTATTTCTCAGTCACTGATTTAAAATATTAATGTTTTGAGCTTCTTACACTAATTTGAATTACCGTACTTGCCGTTGTATAAGACGATATTTTTTACTCTTAAAACAATGCCTGATTATTTCTCCTCGTCTTGTACACAGGTTCAAATATAGAGTTCCAGTAAGAACTCTGAGGTTAATGTCATATTTAGGTAAAACTACGTTGACATATTGCCACCTACTGCATTACAATAACATATGTGTAATTGTATCATTTGTCTTGATTCTTCGTAACTAGAAGTTATTTATCTTACATGCTAGTTACAATTAATCAATACATTTTTGATTTCAGATGTATTGATCTCATCCACCATACTAAATATTGCTAATACTATATTAAAAAAGTTAGTTTTTGTAATACAAAATGAGTTCAACTGTGATGGAAACTTTGTAAAGTTGTTTATTATATGTTTGTGACTAAGTTATGCTTGACAATAGAGGTCGTCCTCTACACCGAACCTCAAAGAAATACACTTAATATGCTAAAAAAAAATCCGGGGTCGTCTTATACATCGACAAATACGGTACATTAAACAATAAAATACAGTACATTCTGACATGACCTGGTATTTAGGGCGCTCG
Organism: Limulus polyphemus; assembly: GCF_000517525.1. NCBI lineage: Eukaryota > Metazoa > Arthropoda > Merostomata > Xiphosura > Limulidae > Limulus > Limulus polyphemus. The sequence continues at coordinate 344,963 of NW_013665938.1, read as the reverse complement.
ACTAGTAATCTGCGGGTCGCGGGTTCGAATCCCCGTCACCGAACATGCTCGCCCTTTTTTCCATGGGAGCGTTATAATGTGACTGTCAATTCCACTATTCGTTAGTAAAAGAGTAGCCCAAGAGTTGGCGGTGGGTGATGTTGACTAGCTGTTTCTTCTCTCTAGTCTATTACTGCTAAATTAGGGACTGCTAGCACACATATCCCTTTGCGCGAAATTTAAACCAAACCAGTACAAAGTCTTCTGTTATAATATGCTGATTATCTTTCCATTGCAATAAGTTTTTTTTATTTTCAGTTTGTTTGAAGTTTTAGGCTAGTTATTATCATTATTATATTCTCAATACCCACAAGCTGCCTTTAAACATATAAAGTGTGTTTAGTAAAATTTTGCCGCCATAATCACAATGTCAATAAGTCATCACCTCATGATTCATAAGCAATAAACACCACACATATTACACAAGCAATACTTTCCTCAATTCAATCATAGCAGCCATACTACAGATTCGAATACCTCACTGATTGGATGTTAATATTAACTTTGATGTAAAACACTGAAGAGGTTAACTTAATACCAAAAACTCACAATTAACACTTTATTCAGATTGCTTTTACTAGTATTTTCGTTTGTCTGTCTGTCGATATATTTACCTTGAGTAATTATATACATAACGAAACATATATTGTTTATTCAGAATGGCGCTAGGTGGGGAGATGCCCATCCTATGTGATGTAGATATAACACATAAAACTAATGTGTTTAAATTACACGTCTGTTCCTATCTTCTTCATATCAGTCATCCCAAAATTACGGCTGCGTTATACACAAAAAGCCTTTTATTTTTCCGAGAACTTGTACAAAAAAAATTGAACAACTGATAATTCGAGTTTTATATTTTGGAACTGATTAACAACGAATCTATGGTATATATTTTTTTCAAAAAGATAAAAAGTACCAAATTTTGAATTTTTTTATGTTTACTCTCCTCAACTTTGTTATCGAACTTCTTTTATTATACACGAGTGTCACTAGATAATCTGACGGAAGCCTAACACTAGATAATCTGACGGAAGCCTAACACTGAATAATCTAACGGAAACCTAACACTAGATAATCTGACGGAAGCCTAACACTAGATAATCTGACGGAAGCCTAACACTGAATAATCTAACGGAAACCTAACACTAGATAATCTGACGTAAACCTAACACTAGATAATCTGACGGAAGCCTAACACTAGATAATCTGACGGAAGCCTAACACTAGATAATCTGACGGAAACCTAACACTAGATAATCTGACGGAAGCCTAACACTAGATAATCTGATAGAAGTCTAACACTAGATAATCTGACGGAAACCTAACAGTAGATAATCTGACGGAAGCCTAACACTAGATAATCTGACGGAAGCCTAACACTAGATAATCTGACGGAAGCCTGACTATTTTGTGGTTAAATCTCTCTTTCTTATACTTCTGTAATCTTATATGTAGGAAAACAATAAAATTTCGTAAGTAAAGAGAAAATATTTTCATTACTGTATTTTTTGAGCTTTTACTTCCATATTAAATCACTAACAAAGACTCATTGTATGGTTTATTCTAATAGTATTATATTTTGACCTTATTAAAACAAAATATTCTATTATATGTAATTCCGTGATCGTGAAGTCATTTTATTGCTTTTTCCAACAATTCTTCAAATAACTATAATTCACTGTGGTGAGTAAATGACAACTAAAACACCGTATATATGATTAACACTCCACTGCTAAGAGAAGACTAGTCGTATTCTTTCGATTTGCTCTTGTTCAGAATTAGTAATGAAAGTGGGAAATCACCGAAACCGGTATAATTCATTGACAAGTGGTGAACCGAATAATAGGTCGAGCTTCATATTTATTTTTAATTTTCTAACAAGCCTGTATACTGGATATTTCAGGAGAATAAGTTAGTAGCGTCAATGTTTCATAGTAGTGTCAATGTTTCATAGTAGTGTCAATGTTTCATAGTAGTATCAATGTTTCATAAGTTAATAGTATCGATGTTTCATAAGTTAGTAGTATCAATGTTTCATAATAGTGTCGATGTTTCATAAGTTAGTAGTATCGATGTTTCATAAGTTAGTAGTATCAATGTTTCATAGTAGTGTCGATGTTTCATAAGTTAGTAGTATCGATGTTTAATAAGTTAGTAGTATCGATGTTTCATAAGTTAGTAGTATCAATGTTTCATAATTATTCAAATCCTATGTTCTAGGTTCATTGTAGTGAGTAAAAGACAACTAAAATACTAGATATATACGACCTACCATTATAAGAACTCTAGTCTGTTCTTTCGATCTGCCCTTTGTTCAGGGTATAGTTCCCCGAAACTGGTGTAGTGGTGAATCGATCGGGTCTCATACTTATTTTCAATATAAAAAACAACAACAAAAACTTTTGTTAGATATACTGGTTGCATTTTAATAAAACATTATTTAAACTTTAAGGAATTAACGAAGAACATTGTACAATTGTGAAAATTATCCACAGATGAGCGGAATGGTTTGTTTATTTCATGAAGATTTCTTTGATTTATAATCGAGCAAGTTCTAGTAAAATGAAATTCGAGATCTTACAATATTTTGGATGTTGTCCCGTTGAAAAGATGTACAGTAAATATGGAAACCTAAGCTAGGGTGTATGTGAAGCAACGTAGCAATTCTTATGTTTTTTTTTTAAGAAATGCATGCTACTTACTACTCCAATAAATAAATAAATAAGAAAGTCAAACACGTGGATGAACTTTTCTGTTTTCGTAAAACATCATGTGATTTATTTCTACTCCAGTAGACAAACCAAGATATGAATTCTTTTCTTTCTAGTCACTCTTATTACAGAGGTCAGTAACTTTTTAATTATTGAATTAAACAGTGCGTGCCACGAATTCCACATGGATATTTCATACAGTATAGACTTAATTACAAAGTCGTACACTTCTTAGAGTAAATGGTCTTACTACACAGCTATGAGATTTGTTTTAGAGTTTTGGTGTAAAGCTACACAAGCGGCTGTCTGCCACTAGTTGTCCTCCTAATTTTCATAATGTTGAAGTGATAAGACTAGAGGGAAAGCAGCTAGTCAGTAGCGCCCACCGCCAATTCTGGGGCTACTCTTGTCTGACCAAATAGTGGGATTTAATCGTCCTTTTTGGAGCACACTTACAGGCCCCCGCGGCAACGGGATGCGAGCCACGAATTATCGTATTCATTATACAGCACGCTTATCGTTAGCCCCTTCCGGTCTCGTTAAGAGATTGCGTTGTGTGTTTACTCTGAAGGTTAAGCAGTTCTCGTTCGGCGCGTTCAGTGTATTGTTTTTAACGCAAGGTTACGTCTCTGAAAATTACGTGAACACTTTAAATGTCGAAGGAATTGTTCAATAACATTTACTATGGTCTTTTTATTGTAAATCTTTGTATTTCTTTCTGAAAAGTGCTCACTGTCAAGTAAAGCTCACGCATTGTTGGTATAGTGATAATAATATAAATTCGTATAAAAATAGTATAAAAACAAAGGTTTGAACACTCTCCATCTGAGGTGCAACATCTATATTATAGTTCTGTACCCTCAAAAAGTGTCGTAACCTTCAATATCGAACACTAAACAACCATCTAAATACACGGAATAATCGCAATAAGTGAAAGAACAAAGAATACCGGGAGGTATGGAGGGGGGGGGGGCGTAAATGTTTCTTTGCATATTTACAAGTGCAATCGATGAGTGCATAAATTATGTAAAACAGAATTATATACCCCTCACCCCCCCCGTCATTTTAGTGAGATGTATTTCAATGTAAACCCTAATGAGATTAACATAATTGTATACTTTGATAAAACGTAATACGAGCAGTTGCGAGATATGCGAATGATGTCTATGTTTATCTGAGAAACAAGTAATACTCCACAGTATACGCGGTTTCTGTGGTAATTTCACTGGAATCACACGCCCATGTTTATAAAATAGTTTCGTTACCGTTGTAGCAAATTACAACGCTGTCATTTTCAAGGGCTGGTTTCACTATGCCACTAAGAAAAGAAGTAAACAAATTACATAACAATGCTATAGCCAATGACAGTGTAAAAATAAGTAAACAAGTTACATAACAATGCTATAGCCAATGACAGTGTACATAGGTAAAAACTGGCAATATTCTTCGTCTTACAGGAGTGAATATATCAATTGTGTACCAGTGACGAGTTGTTTGATATTGGGAATCACATCACAACTTATGAAATTTTAAAGACGTGTGTGTGTGTGTGTGTTTTTATTGTATTGCTACATATTAGCAAATAATTATCAAGGTCATTTTGACGAAACAGCATTAATATATATATAGACACATTGTTAAAACACAAACTACTGTGCTGTCGTATGTATAGTTAAATCGGAAAACCAACAGTTCCAGCGGGATAATGTTGGTGGTAAAGACGAGAAACACACAGACAAAGTGTCATAGTGTGAATATTGGACAATTGGACTGTCTCATGCCGTATATACTTAAACCGTGACCACACCGGAACTGTAACGAGGTGCGACACAGCTGATAAACGACCAAGCTGATGTCTGTGGATTGGTGTATGATATTAAAAATAAAGTTGGTCCTGTAGCATGGTGTACAATACAGTTAATACACGACCAAGCTGATGCCTGTGGATTGGTGTATGAGATTAAAATATGAAGTTGGTCCTGAAGCATGGTGCACGATACAGTTAATACACGACCAAGTGATGTCTGTGGAATGGTGTATGAGATTAAAACATTAAGTTGGTCCTGAAGCATGGTGCATGATACAGTTAATACACGACCAAGCTGATGCCTGTGGAATGGTGTATGAGATTAAAACATTAAGTTGGTCCTGAAGCATGGTGTACGATACAGTTAATACACGACCAAGTGATGTCCGTGGAATGGTGTATGAGATTAAAACATCAAGTTGGTCTTGTAGCATGGTGCACGATACAGTTAATACACAACCAAGCTGATGCCTGTGGAATGGTGTATGAGATTAAAACATTAAGTTGGTCCTGAAGCAATGGTGTACGATACAGTTAATACACGACCAAGCTGATGTTTGTGTAATTGTTTTGTGAAATCAATATCATTAACAAAAACTATAACGTATTCAAACGTATTAAACAGGCAGCGGTTCCATTTCTCAGTACAATATGAATTGGCCAGTATTGTACCATTTCATTCTCCACAATACTAACCAGATAAACGCTATACTTTAAAATCACGTTCTGGCCAGGATAAACCCTTCATATTTACACTTACACTGGGATATCTAAATATGCTTCAGAAAGCTGTGACTGTTTTTCACACCTAAATACTCCTAACCTGTTCGATCTAGTACGATAGGGTACTTAAACTAAAGGATACAAATGACAGTAAGTCTGCCTTATATAATAAGAGACAAAATAGTTGCTAACAATGAATATACATATGTATAATTGTGAAGTGCTCATAACGTCAATTAAATAATAACTAGACAGAATCCAGTTGAAGTTTAAAAATTGCATTCGATTAAACTTGTTTGTCATCGAGTTCTTGTCCTAACACGTGCAGTTTGAGATCTATCTGCACACGCATATATAAGAAAGATGTACCATGAATAGAAACTAACCACTCCTAAGAAAATCCTGACGACGTCCACGTTAATTATAACACGAACTAAACAGGTACTGTAGAATGACAACTATGACTTGTTCTGCTTCAAGCACAAATGATGAATGACATTTTACTCAACAAATAGCACAAAGATTTACCATTTGATTCGGTAATAACCTAGTAAAATTCTAGTTGTGAAAAGAATCAATAGACCAATATAATCTATCACACGTACAGCACAGATCACACTCATAATGAATTGAGACTTACGGTTGATGATCGCTTCATAATTCAAGCGAGAAAAACAAACCTATTTACTGGCCGTACAGTTCGAAAATGTCACGCAAACAGCATTTTTAGCTTCATCATGGATAGCTTGCTGAATCAGCCATGTAGCAGTGAAGATGATATACAATCATTCATTCGCTTAAGTGTTTCATTATAATATTAAAAGTACGCTATATAACTACAATGCACGAACAACTGAATATTAAACTATTTCACACTAGTTCTATTTGTGCTTCTGAGGAGGAATTATAGAACCACCTAATGACGTGACTAATCTTATAGAACCACATAATGATGTGACTAATCTTATAGAACCACATAATGATGTGACTAATCTTGATAATGGAATTATAGAACCACATAATGACGTGACTAATCTTATAGAACCACATAATGATGTGACTAATCTTGATAATGGAATTATAGAACCATATAATGATGTGACTAATCTTGATAATGGAATTATAGAACCACATAATGATGTGACTAATCTTGATAATGGAATTATAGAACCACATAATGATGTGACTAATCTTATAGAACCACATAATGATGTGACTAATCTTATACAACCACATAATGATGTGACTAATCTTGATAATGGAATTATAGAACCACATAATGATGTGACTAAT
>NW_013665938.1:330119-337912 GCF_000517525.1 Limulus polyphemus | reverse complement strand
TAGAACCGCATAATGATATGACTAATCTTATAGAACCACATAATGATGTGACTAATCTTATAGAACCACATAATGATGTGACTAATCTTATAGAACTACATAATGATGTGACTAATCTTGATAATGGAATTATAGAACCACATAATGATGTGATTAATCTTCATAATGGAATTATAGAACCACATAATGATGTGACTAATCTTATAGAACCACATAATGATGTGACTAATCTTATAGAACCACATAATGATGTGACTAATCTTATAGAACCACATAATGATGTGACTAATCTTGATAATGGAAACAAACTAAAAGAATATAGGATTTTGGAAGATCGAATCAATTTTTAGTTTATTTTTTAATAAAGTTAAGCTTCATACTTAAAGAAAGCGTTACAAGATGGAGATGTGGGTAGTTTGGGTGTACATTGAAGGATTTATTTTCCAGAATGTTGTTTAAATAATACATTTTCTACGTCATCGAACATGCTCGCCTTTTCAGCCGTGGAGCCGTTATAATGTGACGGTCATTCCCACCGTTCGTTGGTAAAAGATTAGTGCAAGAGTTGGTGGTGTTGACTAATTAGCTGCCTTCCCTCTAGTCTATCGCTGCTAAATTAAGGACGGCTAGCGCAGATAGCCTTCGTATAGCTTTGTTCAAATCAAACCAAGTAATACATTTTACTAATACATTAAGACATTTTAGTAATGATTTTACAGAATAGCGAAAGATCTTTTTAAGCACTTTTTATTTTGAATTATATATACAAAAATAAATTTCTTTTATTTACTGAAGATTGTCGAAACTGTCGAGATTTATGTTGTTTTCGTGATTTCCGTTACTAAGTTGCGGCAGTGTTGTTATTTTAATTATACAATCATTAAAAAAAAGTCATAAGTATCTCTGGAGCCAGTAAAATCAAACATGTGTATGTTTAGTGTCGACAATACACATTTTTTATAACCATATATCTTTAGTAAATTCAATTATATGTATATAAAGAATGACTAAGACAACTCATTTGATTTATATGGTGAGTTAAGCAATCCATATGTAGCTATTGAAACAGTAAAATCTACCTTTATATTTTTAGTGCTAGAAAAACCAATTATATGTATTTGAAGAAAGATAAAAACTACTCGTTTGATTTGTTACGTATGTAAAGAGATCCACATGTATTTAAAGAAACGGTAAGATCGACCCTTACATTTTTAGTACTAGAAAAATCAATTATATATATTTGACGTAAGTAAAGCAATCCACATGTATCTGTGGGAAGAGCAAAATTTAACCCTTACCTCTTTAGTGTTAGTAAAGCCAATTATAGAGAATAACATCAATTTTATTTTACTGTGAAGTCAGAAGTCATGTGTATGTTTAGAATTATTAAAACTATAGTTATATTTGGACGCTGACTGGCACTTTTAGCGGGTGGTTGCGTTATAAGAATGACCGTCAACCCTTTAGCGTGGATGATGGGTGGAAGGGTGTTGCTGAGTGGCTGTCATCCCTCTGGTGAATTGTTAAAAATTAGGAACAGCGACAGATAGTCTTAGTAGCTATGCCATAAATACAAAAACTAGTAAATCATTTCTGAATAATGATGATAATAAACTGGCTCAACATTAACTAACTGATTCAAGCTCTATGACTGAATTCGTTAGAGCTAGTGTTTACATATAGCAGGAAAGAGGAAAATTCTGTATAATCACGTTGTATGTCCTGCCATCTGGTGAGAAGAAGTCAGACTATTAATTATTTTCTTATTCAGAAATCTTTGAATAAAATTTATGCAACGATCTAAAAACAGACATTAATTCATTTATCATTTGAAAACTGAAAAAATGAGGGTGAATCTAGCAATATAAATTCTAGTATTCGGATTAATTCGTACAACTATAAACCTCGATCTACTTTATAAGAAAACAGTAGGTATTAGCAGAGGCTTGATTTATGCCTTTACTGGAAAAACCACTGCAGTAACAAATGAAATATTTGTTTTCCTCAATTCTGTAATTATGGAGTTTCACCAAGCATCGACGGTTTCAAATATTAATTACATAAAACTTGTGCTCTGATGTTCATTATGATCAGAAAGGCTTAAAAGTAATAAACAGAAAAATTATACTGTAATTATATTTTCTAATCCAAGAAAACTCTCTAAACTTAGCTATTAAGAAATAAACTTAATTTCTTGTGAAATTGAAACAGTTAAGTATGATGTTTAATAACATTCTAGTTAAAGATTCTTACATACTGAGAAAGTAAAGGATATTAGAATCTGACTTAATAAAGTATTGAAACTTATTCCCAGTCTTTAAGTTTCTAAATCTTTAAATTTCAAACCGATTGTATACTATGGACATGATGTCGAAATATTTTAGGTACTCGAAACGGTACGTTAGTGATATGTAACAATGTATTTAGATATAGAATGCGTTCGGCTACACTGAGCATCGTATATCAATTCACGTTGTGTGTTTGTGAATTTGTTTGTCCGCGAACTCCTCCATAGTTTTGGATCTGGCAAAAACAAACTTGTCAGGCGGACTCGGGGTGGCCCGGGTGTGTGCCCTAATATATATGGAGTAATCTTCTACCTTATTTGTTTGGAGCAGCATAGGGGATAAAGTGTGTCCGGAAGGTCACCCAGGATGATGGCCTAAAAGTAGGTTTACAGGGTTGCTTAACCAGATTATGAAATCGAATTTTGTATTCTGCTACCTCCCCCCTCGGGATTTTGAGGGTGCCATGTTTAAAAGTGCGTTGATATTTTCTCTGACAAATTAGCGGGACCAAACGTGTTAGCTACCACTGGTGGGGGCCCTGAAATTTATTTTCGGATACTGACCACACTTAGGGTAGCTACAGAAGTAATTGTGGATAACGGAAGAGCTCGATCAGTACATTGGGGCCTCTTTTATTAATTTGTTTTGGCTTGACCAACTTTTCTGTCATCATCCAATCAATCATTACTCATTCGATATGTCTTTCACATTAGGTTAATAAAACTTTTTATAGATTTAACTTGCATTCTTGATTTTTGACAATATAACAGAGCTAAAAGTTGACATTTAAATTTAGAAAATATTACAATGTATTCACACTTTCATACAATACGGACTTGGACACGTTTCTCTGTGTGAAGAAGTGCCTTAGTATATTGTTTGGGAACAATGACTTTCTTAAGTTTGTTTAAAATGATTTATAAATACATGAACCAATAAAATGTTGAAAGATGGGAGTGTAAGTTGATCAAACTTATGTGCACACCTTGTAATATATTGTAGAAATAAAATGTGAACAAGATGAATTACTGCAACTTTTGGGCTATTTTTGTTGGACCGAATAGCGCAACTCAGCACCAAAATACAGAGCGAATTATTTGCAGGAATGGGTCTCAAACCATAAACTCTTAACTTTACAGTCCTGGCATATAAATCACTAGTTCAAGCGCGGTAAATTAAACATAATATAATGAATCTGAAAAAAAAAAAAAGAATCGCTGTGTGAATATCTACTTTCAATGCAAAATTTTAATATTAGAATTTCCCATCATGCTCAGTTATAAGTTTCAGCATTCACTTTTCTTAATAATTTTGTACAATTTTCTAGTTTAACTTAAATTTACACATAGCCTTCCGGAGCTATATTAGGGATCTTTTTTTAAAAAAACAACAGAATTTAAACAAAACGAGTGGGCCAATGAGGACACAACTATTTCCAAAATTAACACTAATGGTTTTATTCAAATAAAGAGGCGTGTTTCTTCAAAAGTATAAAATTCGTATTAAAAGAGGCTTTGAAATAAAAAGAAACATTTAAAAATCAACGTTTAATAAATAAACTAATTTAACAAACGCTTTTATACTTAAAACAAGTTTCTGTTTTGTTCCAATATGCCCAACATTTGTGATAAAAATTACCTAAGCTGTATATATATATATTTTTTCAACTTACGTGACTTTTATCATACGTATTACTCCAATAATCGACTTCAGTTTTACTTTATTACTTTTAAAGAGTGACCTTTACCTGCGGCTACTTGCTGCATCTAATCTAATGCATGTCTGCGATTACCTTTACTCTTAGCCTCAATTTGGCATGTGGTAGTTAATAGTTTTTCATTAAGTTGGGTAAACTTAGCAATCACTTAGGAGATGGAATTTCCATGAAAATATCTTAATAACATACACTTGAAAGAGCTGGTAAATATATTGGACCCAGAAATGTATGGCATGAGCTAAATCATACATAAAAAAAAACCCATTAAAACAACGACAATTTTTACATTTGCTGCCCATAAAGCCAGATAACGAGGATTCACGTACCAGTCTATAAACTGCACGAAAAGATATTATTTAGTGCACAAAACCAATGAAGGATCATGAAGAATTTAGTGAAAATTGAAGTTAAATCTTATTTGCTAGTTTAATCAGAGCGACCTAGAACACGCCGTAGTAATAAAGGGAACATTAAATTTGTATAACTGTAATTATATTCCACTCAAAGCGCACTAGGTAGCATATTGATTATATACATATATTTAGTTTCTAAGCAGTCTGTCTGTTTCATGTTGGAATATATATATATTGTTCTCATAGTTTTGTTGGTAAATGTGTATTAATGAATGGAAGGCTCGACATACCACTCGATAACTAATAATTGAAACCCTAGAGTAGAGTAGAAAAAACAATGTTTATTAAAGAAATGAATGACGTAACTTTAAATGCAAATGAGCTATTGTAGTCTGAAAACCGCTTGTTTAATAATTTTTCATATTTGTAAGCTCACAATTTTCATGAAAGAAGGGACGGGCGAGGCATAGCAATTAGCATATTGGGCTGTGGATCAAGGGTCCAAGGTTCGAGACATGATGCTAATGAATACGTTCCACAACGCCGTGCTTGCGTTATACAACGGACATCTAATCCCGTTATTCGGTTGTAAGATAAGGACAAAGCTCTATTGGTAGCAAATGATGCTGACTGGCTGGCTTTCTTTTGTCCGGTAGTTTAAAATCAAGGACAGCTGTATTTGAGCCTTAGTGGTCTCTGAAATCGCCGTTTAGTCCACGTGCGTATAAGGTGCCATTCATGTTCAAAAGTCCAAATCATGAAATAAATCATTGTTTAATTTTGAAAAAAAAGTCGATTTTTTGCCACATTTTGGATGTAATATTTCATTTATAAATGTACTTTTTGAGTCAGATCTTGGAGGACATCAAATTAATCATACCACCCGAATGCAAAAAACACAGCTTTGTTTACTTAGGTAGAAAGTGCCTGTAGCACCAGGAGCCAACGTTCCTTTTGTTGTTTTTCCAGGTAGGAAAACGTTTCACGACCATGAAGACTAAATAAGGCCTACGCTAAAATTACATGTGATTTGGATGTCCTGAAGATAAATATTTCATTTGTATGCTCTGCCCTATAATTCACAGGGGAAATTCTGGGATTTTTTTTATTCAACTAGTTTAAAACCTAACTTTGTACGTAGCTCATCAACCGTTAAGTTTAAAACCTAACTTTATACGTAGCTCATCAACCGTTAAGGTTAAAACCTAACTTTGTACGTAGCTCATCAACCGTTAAGGTTAAAACCTAACTTTGTACGTAGCTCATCAACCGTTAAGGTTAAAACCTAACTTTGTACGTAGCTCATCAACCGTTAAGTTTAAAACCTAACTTTGTACGTAGCTCATCAACCGATAAGTTTAAAACCTAACTTTGTACGTAGCTCATTAACCGTTAAGTTTAAAACCTAACTTTGTACGTAGCTCATCAACCGCTAAGTTTAAAACCTAACCTAGTATATAGCTCGTGAACCGCTGAGTTTAAAATCTAACCTTGTCTGTAACCTATCAATCGTTAAGTTTAAAAAATCTAACCTAGTATGTAGTCCATCAACCGTTAAGTTTTAAATCTAATCTTGTATGTCACCCATCAACAGCTAAGTTTAAAACCTAACCTAGCATACAGCCCATCAACCGTTAAGTTTTAAATCTAATCTTGTATGTCGCCCATCAACCGCTAAGTTTAAAACCTAACCTAGTATGTAGCTCGTGAACCACTGAGTTTAAAATCTAGCCTTGTATGTGGCCCATCAGCTGCTAATTAGACAAATTTATTAATAATAGTCAAGATACTCTTGAGATCCTGATATTCACAACACAATAAACTGGCATTATGGTAAACAATAGAAACGTTCGCTACCAGACCTAATAAGTTACTATGTTATTTTTATTATGAGGCAACAATTTTACCTCCAATAAAATACCAGCAATTCCGTCAGATGATTCACAGTATGCAAATCATTTGAAACACGTCTCTGAATATGCATATGAAACGCTTAGTAACATCATCTAAGTTGGATCAAGGTTGAATGCTAATGAACGTTCGATATTCATAAGAAAAACTCATGAATACGTAAATGAAGAAAGTAAACATAATTTGATCCGTAAGGAGAGAACGCATTATCTCGCTGGCTTAGGCTAAATGAAATTAATAACCACAATTTTAATCACTCTAACAATGAAAACTGATGAAGACCATGATTCATAAAACAATTAAACAGATGTATTGTTATATATGAATAAAAAATGACAACCTAAACCCTAAGTAACTGAAGCAAAATGTGTGTCGTGAGCCAAAGTTTGAAGTGAATCAAATTTGTCAGAAGCTCCTACATAAGGCAGACGAAAAGTAGGGGGAGGGTCCGGACATTCTCCCCTGAAAACGTTTTACACTTAGTATAGCAGTTTAGACCTATGATGATGACAAAACCTTGTCGAAACGTTGTACATTTGCAGTTATGTTAAATTTATATTAAAGTTTTTTCTTCATTACCCATTCAAGCCGTCTCCAAGCATTATTAGTTTAGACCTATTTTGATGCGGTGGGCCAAAATATAAATTATAATGGAAAGAGACAAAACAAAAACAAAAAACACGAGCGATATAGATTTGAAAATAATTAGGTTAATGACTAGCTCATAAGACCTTCCATTTTTTAAAATCTTAATATCATCATTTCATTTGCTCGAATCGTTAACTCCACCTACCAAAGTCTTTTTTAGAATCTATATCTGCTTATAGGGAGTCATTACTTTGGAATAAAATTCAACTCAGGATATTGTAAACGTATTGTAAACGTATGGATATATGTGGGGAGGCCGAAGTGGATGCAGACTCCTTCTTGTACTAGAGATATCTCCCCCCACCCCACTTTCGTAACTTATGTAAAGACTTCTCCATTAACGATTGTAGGCACACAGGTAGCAATAAATAATTCTTAGTCTAACGATTTTTAGGACATCTGACTTCAGTGAAGGAAAAAACAACAACTAATGTAAACGGCAAGGCTTTCAAGGAGATGAGACTTTTGTTGAAGGGTACGTTAATAAAAGTAGTATCAGTAACTCAGGCTTTTAAGTGACCGTTGTTTGATTAGACTTTAGCTCTAGACGCTCTAGTCTTGACGTGATCAATGTCATTTTGAAGCCACCTGGTGGTCTGTTTTGTCACTAGCGTTAATTACTGCAATGAGTTACAGAGACTTCAATTTCTGAAATCTGTTTTCCTTTTCTGAGTAAGAATTTTATATATTTTTCCCGCATAAGAAAACAATTAAGACTTATTTTAAAGTGACTCGTGATATTATCGTAAATTTTTACACTAAATAAGTTCAAAGTATTTTGATGCTGCCCGAAAACTTATTATCATTCGATAAAAGGAGTTACGTTAACTTCGTGTGGGTGTACAAGCTATCTAGTTATAAAAATAAATATTTGAA
>NW_013665938.1:328421-329264 GCF_000517525.1 Limulus polyphemus | reverse complement strand
ACCACATACAACACAGTTAACTAAACGAACAAACAAACCTACGTACAATACTTTAGTACTATTGAGAACTCGATGATATCATAAAGCGCATGAAGCAAACAATACCACATACAACATTGTAAGCTAAACAAACAAACCTACGTACAATACTTTAGTACTATTGAGAACTCGATGATATCATAAAGCGCATGAAGCAAACAATACCACATACAACATTGTAAGCTAAACAAACAAACCTACGTACAATACTTTAGTACTATTGAGAACTCGATGATATCATAAAGCGCATGAAGCAAACAATACCACATACAACACAGTAAACTAAACAAACAAACCTACGTTATAGTATTACGGAGAACTTTGTAATATCCTATAATTCGTGTAAAAAACAATATCACATCATTGTACACTAAAGAAACAAACCTACGTACAATACTTTTAGTACTATTTAGAATTTGGTGTTATCTTACAGCTTATGCAGCAAACAATATTACATGTAACACTGTAAACCAAAGACAAGAATCTACAGTTATTCATATCATAAAAAAACGAACGATATTTTAAACTATAACAGATCCCTAATGATTATTTTAATAAACATTTGATTTCCTCACCTGAGAAGCTCTATTCACCACGCTTTTTTTCTATAAACATCGTATCTTCGTAATGGTATACGCAATATTTGTCTGTTTGAAAAATAAATGTTCTGTTGTGCTTTCTTAAACATTTGAGGCTAAGAAGAAAAGAAACTTCGAGTTTTACAGGCCTTTCTCACAAAACAACGACATATATATATATATCTATATCTTTTTCACGATTCAGTGATGAGAAGTTACTTGGGAA
>NW_013665938.1:321271-327665 GCF_000517525.1 Limulus polyphemus | reverse complement strand
TATTCAACTAAAACATGTTAGGGACGCGTACTTGAGTGAGCTGTATTTTAAAATGCCTTGAACATCACAAATTCCAGGATGTAATGAAAAGATCAAGGGACGTTTAAAGACGTTCCTTTGGATAATAAAATTACGGGTTTTATTAGGAAGATAAAGGAACGTTTAATTAATAATACGTGCACGGTGACGAATAAACTGTATGGTTGTTGGACTTAGAAACTTCATATGTAAAAGAAATTGAAACTGTTTAGATTTATATTAGGTAATACCTTTTTATATTCTACTCGACACAAGATAATAAGATCGTTTCTGAAATTTGCAAATCATTAATATAAAGAGATATTATTACCTTTATACGTAACGTGTGAGGTATTTTACATTTCAATCACAATTTTGAAACTAGCGGTAATTTTATTAGCTTAGGAAATAATGTGGTAAATTTAAAGTTTTTTAGTGGTTTTTTTCATTAAAACAGGTATGTATATTGAATTTTTAATATAATTTGTAATGATACAGTGTTTGATACATTTATATATATAAAATAAGCGTCACTACTTCCACCTGTGGCCAATTAGTGGTATTGGTACTTTCGTCCTGATCAGTACTTGGTTTGGTTTGTTTTAAATTTCGCGCAAAGCTACACGAGGGCTATCTGCGCTAGCCGTCCCTAGATTAACAGTGAAAAACTAGAGGGAAGGCTGCTAGTCATCACCACCCACCGCCAACAGTTGGATTGACCGTCTCATTATTACGCCCCCACAGCTGAAAGGGCGAGCATGTTTGGTGGGACGGAGATTCGAACCCGCGGCCCTCAGATTGCGACTCAAGCGCCCTAACCAGAACAATACTTAAACGGACGTGAGATAAAGAGCCACATCAAAGATCCAAAGGATGATTCATATGTAGTAGTCCCTAACTTTGAACTAACGATCAAATGGAGAGCAGCCAGCCAGTAGCACCCGACGCTTCAGGAGCTTTGTTTAGCTTTGAGTGGAATGAATGAATTGATTGTTACTTTTATACTGCATCCACAGATATAAGAGGGAGAAATGTATTCAGCGACATAGTCTGGCGAATCTTTGACCTTCCCCTCCTCTACCCGAAACGTCAACAATTGTAGGTTGCGCTCGGAACAAAAACGTATCAAGATATATCACTTCTAAATTAGGGACATTTAGCCCTCGTGTAGCTTTGCTTGAAATTCAACAAACAAACAAATAATAGCAGAAGTATTCGGGGCGTTTAATTCGTTGTCTGTGAAAGCTGTACGAGAACGAGTTACACCAGTATAATGAACAGAATTTCCCAAGAAATATATTATACATTATTAAATTTTACATTTCTTTATATATATATATATATATGTTTTCAATTTCCCGAAAAAAATAATTGACGAACGTCAAAAACAGTCACTGAAGCGGTAGCAAAGGGAGATAGAAATGGCTTCTGGACTTAAAAAAGTTACTATCGTACGAAGAACGTTTTTATACGACACTATAACGCCAACCACGAACCCTCTGATTCACAGACCAGTACATAAACCACTGGGTCACGCTCGACCCTTATGGTGATTAAGAGTTCAGGAAGTATACATTAATGTACATTAGGAAGGGAGAGAATTTAAATGGTTGTCACACTATCGTAAATGAGGAAACTAATAAAGTAAGGGGGTTTTAGAATCCCTCTGGGTTATACTCAAAACCTCTGAGAGTTTGCAGGGGACTAGAGGTCGGGAAGTTTGAAAATTTTCGTACGGACAAAAACAAACGACAAACACGAGCCGTTTTATAGTATAGATTATTAAACGACTTGAATATTGATTTTGTTTAACACTGTGGCAGCGGGAGACAAAGTTTCTGTGTGCAGAACATTAGGTTCTGTAGCTTGCAAGTGTTTACCTTCACGTCGCCTTGGTGGGTGTGAAAGAAATGAACCGAAAACAAACGGTACAAAGAAAGAACCACGATAAACAACCTCGTTAGTTTATTTGTCTTTGACACAATAATAAGATGTATTAATAGTTTCGTTTTGAGTTTACTTATTTTATTACAAGTTACAACTTTTACAGTAAGGAATATTATTTATTAGAACAGGTACGACGTTTGGATCACTGGTGCGATCATTCTCAAGTATACAAGTTTTATCGGTAAAGAAGGTTTTTTATTTCGTTTATGGGAGTAATAACATGTACAAAACATAGTTTTATTTATGCTAAAGCTTTGTAAGAGCAGCTAATATTTTATATGAAATTACAAAAACAAACTTACCGCTAACAGACGAAACGTGTTCCTTGTTTTTCCTTCAGAAGAATATTCCAAGACAATGTAGTCATTAAAGTAGCTACAGTTTGTAGGTCCACTGTCCATTTTCGGCACTTATTGCTAGTAATCATAGGGTCAAATAGTGTCAATACCGGTAAACAGTTAAACACAAGAGCATATGAAAAATTTATCTAATTATTTATTAACATCTATAGTATTTTGATTTGACCGAATACAACAGGTTCGTTGAAATAACATGAAAAGACAGCTTTATATGAACGTGTCCACACGCACACACGTATATATTTTGATATGACCGAACACAACAGGTTCATTGAAATAACATGAAAAGACAGCCTTATATGAACGTGTCCACACGCACACACGTATAATCTTGTCTCTGACTGATTAGAAGATTTACAAGTAGCTGAAGTATCTTTAGGTGTTGTGTGTCAATTTGGGTCAGTGATCCCGTTCGTAAAACAAAAGCCTATTTAAATGAAACAATGGTTTCTTTATAATCACATCAAAATTTAGTAAATTTCTTGGTCATTAGGTACATGTGTGATATCCTACATACCGTAAGGGATATTTTGAAAATGAAATTACTACTTTTTTCTGGCATAGTCTGTAACCAGGGGCGGTTGTTGGACCGACCTGTAACTGTGTCCTTCTGAAGGATATAAGAACAGTGTGTGTCTATCAACACATGAGTTCAGCTTTTCCTGCGACTGTAAATGTCGATAAGCAGATACTTCAAAGTACTGGTTCGAGGCTTTTTGTAAAATGTGGTCAGCAATTTTTACGACCTTTATCTCTTTTTGACTCAATAACCTGATCCGAAAGGCTTAGCATGAATACATTTTCAGTCGTTACATTAGTACCAGCCTGCACACACTCTAATTCACAAGTTTTTCTTCCTTAACAGTACACATACCTCGTGTTTGGAGGTTTAGTGTAAAAAAAAGAAGAAATAAACTGTTTTCTATGTATGCTAATTTATCACTGGATGTTCGACAGTTATAAAGAGCAGCCGTTGAACAATATGCTTCCCAGTTTATCCCCGAAGAAAAAAGGTCCATTTTTCAAAAATCATTCGGGTTATAGTGTTTTGTATTTTTGTGTTAAATTTATTTTTTGAATCTACGTGTTTTCCTAACACCATGCTTGTATTATTTATAAATCAACAGTTTTATTTTCTGTGTTAAAGATTTGTGTTTATTATCGAAGTATAAAGTTCTCCATATATCTATCATTCAAAACATTTAACTTCCCTTTTAAAATATTTTTCTTGAAGATGAGCCCAGTTTTTATCTAGCTATTCATAATTTCACCCACGTCTTAAATTATCAGCTTATGAAACGTTGTTATATCTATTTTAAGCGATTCGTTTTCCGTATATGAATCTGTCGATCAGAGTATTGATCTATAAGTATATTCTAAGTTAAGTCTTCTTTTGTTTTGTTTTTACAGCGTACTTGGTATGTCTTTAACTGATATTACTGAAACACCTGCTGTTATCAGCTCTTTCTTTCATTCATAATACTTTGATAATAGTATCAAAGTTGTCATGAATGTTCTTTGTTTGTTCTGAACATTATTCAGTAAATAAAACAGAAATTGGACTCATTTTTCTCTGTTTATATACGAAGGATTCAAATACTATAGAATGACTGGATAGTAAAAAGTAGGCTTACATAACTTAATACTATGTATAGTGAAAACATGTTCATACTTACATTGCGTGTACACCATAGAAATAGTACAATGTTATTTGTTTTCACTTACCAACGTGCAAACTGTTGATCCTTCCCGTTGAAAAACAAGCCGCATATGTTGTATTTGTGGTAATTTCAGGTCATTCTATAAAAACAAGCCACATATGTTGTATTTGTGGTAATTTCATGTCATTCTATAAAAACAAGCCACATATGTTGTATTTGTGGTAATTTCAGGTCATTCTATAAAAACAAGCCACATATGTTGTATTTGTGGTAATTTTGGTCATTCTATATAAATAAGCCACATATGTTGTATTTGTGGTAATTTCAGGTCATTCTATAAAAACAAGCCACATATGTTGTATTTATGGTAATTTCAGGTCATTCTATAAAAACAAGCCACATATGTTGTATTTGTGGTAATTTCAGGTCATTCTATATAAATAAGCCACATATGTTGTATTTGTGGTAATTTCAGGTCATTCTATAAAAACAAGCCACATATGTTGTATTTATGGTAATTTCAGGTCAAACTGTGGTTAAACTGTATCTTTGTAATTTAAACTATGTGGATTGGTTGTGCTACTTTTGATTAAGCTGTGCACATTTGGATGAAACATCATATTTATTCAGACCTATTTAGAATTTCAATTGAAACAAATAGGTTAAGCGTAACAAACTTCATCAATTTAGAGACTTCCATTCTTAAACAGAGTGAACTTGTTTTTATGTTGTACAACAAGGTCTATAGATAGTGAGTTCTGGGGATAAAGGTAGAGAATATTTCTCATTGGTTTTGTTTGTTTGGAATTAAGCACAAAGCTATACAATGGGCTATCTGTGCTCTGCTCACCACTGGTATCGAAACTCGGTTTCTAGCGTTGTAAGTCCACAGACACACCGCTGTGTCACTGGGGGGGGGGGCATTTCTTATCACACCTATGAGTTTTGTTTGTTTGCACTTCAATTTACATTTTATCACTTATAAAACTTTGATCCTGATACCCTATAAATTAACATAAAACCTAATAAGTAATTTAATAGTAAACGTTTATGCGAAACGCTATCAAATAGCGAGTATCAAATTTAAAGATGCAATATCTACAAAAACAAGCTAAAAAATAGATTAGCCACTTCAGATGTGATATCTACAAAAACAAGCTAAAAAATAGATTAGCCACTTCAGATGTGATATCTACAAAAACAAGCTAAAAAATAGATTAGCCACTTCAGATGTGATATCTACAAAAACAAGCTAAAAAAATAGATTAGCCACTTCAGATGTGATATCTACAAAAACAAACAAACTATGCCGTGTCTACCACGGGTATCGAAACCCAGTTTTTAGTGTTGTAATCATTCATACTTGCTGCTGAATCACTGGGGAGTAAGACCCATGAGGTAAAAAGAAATACAAAGATAAGTTTCTGAGTACAGGTGTAAAAACTAGAATCTATGGGGATTTAACATAGAAGCAACGTATGTAATAGGCTCTGCGAGTAAGTTTTGTCAACCGATTGTTAGAAGTTAACATTTTAATTCTGTGTAGTGTTTTCTTAACTGGTAGTATTTATTGCATAAAAGAACTACATCCTGGAAACGTGTTTGTTTGTTTGGAATTAAGCACAAAGCTACACAATGGGCTATCTGTGCTCTGCCCACCACAGGTATCGAATCCCGGTTTCTAGCGTTGTAAATCCGCAGACATACCGCTGTGCCACTGGGGGGGGGGGGCTGGAAATATGACGAGAGTGAAGAAAACTCTTTACAGAAAAAAATGACTTAAGTTCTCTAAAATCTAAGCTTGGGTAAATGATTTGCGCTAGTATCAACTTAAAGTTACGAGCTTTTACAAGGAAAGGTATTAAGATGTATTCTAGTGAATTAGCTTGTTTTTCCTGAATTTTCGAGCCTCATTTTATTATTAAAAACATGTACCAAGTGTTACTCGAAAAACAAAATCAGCGGTTATGATGTTACGAATTAGAAGGAAATATAAATAACTTTATCTAAGTATAGGTATCACAAAATAAATAAAAAACTGGGAATTTAAAAAACCTCCAAATAGAGATCGTAAAAAGTAAGGAAACAATGCTGAAGATACTCTATACATTATTTACTCCAACTACAAACCCCTATTTTGGCCCCGTGCTGTTACCTAGAATTACATTTGGTGGAGTCAAAAAAGGGATTTGTGTTTTGAGTAAATAATGTCTACAGTATCTCCAGCCTTGTTTCCTTAATTATTTACGATCTCTATTTGGAGGTTTTTTAAATTCCCAGTTTTTTATTTATTTTGTGATACCTATACTTAGATAAAGTTATTTATATTTCCTTCTAATTCGTAACATCATAACCGCTGATTTTGTTTTTCGAGTAACACTTGGTCCATGTTTTTAATAATAAAATGAG
>NW_013665938.1:316476-321070 GCF_000517525.1 Limulus polyphemus | reverse complement strand
AAGACACCGATTGTAGAGTGTACAAAGCATTGAGTACATGTTACATTCATCTATTATTCGCTGATAATTCCTGTTTCACCCTGTACTTAAGCTTTTTAAAGGAACAACAGATAATTGTAAGAAAGTTAACTTCAAGGGGTAATGATAACATCGTTTACATTAGAATTATGATGTTTTTTAACTTATGTAAAATGTAGAAAAAAACGAATCGACTTTTCAATACCCCTACGACCTTTGCAGTACCTTATTTAGTATTCTACAAAAGGTTGGGTACAATATACCAAGCCGTTTTTGTTGTAGGCTGGCAAGAGAATAATAATAATAAGAAGAAGAAGATTTACAAAATGGCCGTTTTGAGCAGATTTTCTTTTCCTTGTAAGTTTAACATGCGTGATTTTTTATGCATTTCTATATGTGTACAGCCTTAGCAATCAATAGTAATGGTTTTGTAGTGTTGTTTGAACTGAATCTTTACTTTTAAGGTGCTTTTTGCTCAAACGTTATATTAGGGTTTTGTGTAATTCCTTGCGATCTCTATTATGAACCACTATCGCGGTTCGTGATAATACAATATTAGGCCTATTATTTTTTAACACAACAAACACAGTAGAAATCAATACAGTGTTTATATCAGCCAGCTCAGAAAAGACGTTCACGCCATAACAAATGGCTTATATAAATAGTGTTTCGATCATTACTTTATTTGTTGTGTCCCAGCCAGCTTGACGAGCTCTATATTGAGCGAAACGTCGTCGGCAGTGGATATGGCGGGAATAGTGTGGTTGAATACCATTATACACTCTACTTATACCCCAATGGATTGAATGAAGAATGTAGTGATAAAATATGACTTAAGTTCAAGTTCTCTAATTTTATTTTATATTCCTCGGAAATAAATAAAACTTTACAAAGAAACAAATTTAAAATGCGATTAAAATTTTCACTTCAGATTTTGTTACAGAGTTTTCTTATACAGCTACATAAAAGGATACTGATCCTAATTTTGAACTGACAATACAGCTACATAAAAGGATACTGATCCTAATTTTGAACTGACAATACAGCTACATAAAAGGATACTGATCCTAATTTTGAACTGACAGACTAGAGAAAAGGCACACAGTCAAGAACACTCATCGCCAACTTTTGGTTGATGATAATGGTATGTGATGGTTACTTTTATAAGCGCACGCAGGACTTCAAGTACGGAGTGTGTTTTTGCGGCAAAGGGATTCATAAATCCAAGCACATTAACTACTAGCAGTACTAGAAAGGAAAATTATTGTCTGTTGCTATTGCATTTGAATCGGATGTAATTGTACGTAGCTAGATATACATAGAATTATCATACAGTAAAAATATATTGGAAGTAATGATATACTTAGTTATTAAAGGCCAAAAAAGTAAAGTTTTGAAATACTTAAAATAGTAAAAAGAAATAACAGAAACAAGGCGAATAAAGACATTTAGGATTCGAGAGAATTAAAGATACAATATCACAACTAACAACAAAGAAAAAATAGAGATAGAGAATGAAATAATAATGCTTAAATAATTATAAATAGAACTAGAAGTTTCCGCTCTAAGTCGACACTTGTCTTATCTACTCAACCTGTAATTAAGGTATTCAAGTTTCTAAGATAGTTGTTAGCATACGAGGCTTAACATCATTCACTCTATTTGTTTTTAATTCGTTAAAGTCTTACTTCTAGATTACCTAAGTCTTAAATAATTATCATCTCTAAACGGGAGTCATATCTACTAAAATTAATATCCTCATACAAAATATCATCCTATTTAATAATCTGTTTTTGAAGTTATCAAACCATAGTAAATGAGCTCTTTAGAAGGAAAAGAGCACGGAATAAATATGAGAAACACAGTATGTCTGACTCTAGAAATAATAAATAAGCGAGGGAAATAAAAATATAATTAAAATGAAAAATGTGTGAAAGGTTTCTATCAGAAGTTTCACTAGAGGCCACTCTTAGAAAGAGAGAGAGAAAGAAAAAATAAAGTCATTGAAAAACATAGTGAGATGACACCAAGACCTCAAGGTAGCTAGCTGGGTTATCAATGATTCTATTTTACGGTTTTCCGATCCTTTTATATGCCTAACATTTTACTAATGCACCATAGAACAACATTTACACTGTAAAAACTACTCTAAGTCACTAGGATGTTTTGGACATCAGGAAGAAAGAGCAAATGTTGGATAATCAAGAATCCAAAACTACAGAGTGTAACCATGACAACCAAGTTTCTTACGTAATGCTAATGCCTTTGCTAATGGAGAAAAGTGATAAAATCACATGGAAAGTAAAGTCAGGTTGTATTCACAACTGAGATCGGGGTCAGAGAGTATACGTTCATCTTGATGTTAGACTAGTCTTTGTCTTCTTTTGTGTGAAAAAACATCGTACAGAAAACAAAGTGACATCTTATACACTTTCGAATAAAGCACTTATTTTTCCAAATTATCAAAATATGATTTATCACATCTCTTTGCGGTATAACCAGGAGAGGTAAGGGTTAGAAATTCCATGAATGCATCTTACATAAGCTAGGCAAGCGATCGATTTTTAAGTCCAAAAATATTCACTTTATTTATTGAAGTTTACACAAAGACCACGACATTTTGTAAATTACTGCGATTTCTTTCACACACATCATGCACAAAAAAGGAACAACGAACGATATGAGTTTTAAGAACTGGGTCTAACAAATATCTAAATTTAACTGTTTCGTACGCATACTTAAAATACTGAAATCATATAAATCTCGCTATTAATGGTGAATATTGCTCACATAAAGACAGTTTAGTATAGTTAAGAATATTTCAGCACGTGTATTTTTATATTAGATTGTTAAAAATAGTACGTTTTAGCTTCACAGGGCCAATGAGATTTCAACTGCTTATGTAAGAATATTAAACAAACTGTATAATATAATAGAGTGTAACGTACACGGTTTCGCTAAAACTACTCTGCCGAGCGACTGGAAGAAGTACACGATAAATGTTATGCTTAAAACATGGAACTTTCTTTATCATAATGAGCATAAAACGTAAGAATGTTTGATATTATTGTAAATCTACGTTTATTTCTTGAGGTTGGCTGTTTTTCTAGTATCTCTTGCATTTTAATCGGTCAGACTATTTTGATCGCGCAGGCAGATACTCTCATTATAAAAGGATAAGCCTCGGAAAGCTGCTTAGAGCGTTAGGTTTTGTTTTGACTTAACTCTCCCAAAGGAAATCTTTAGCGGTACATGGATTTTTAGATTAGGTTATGCTTGTGAGCCAACAGACGACTTAACTCTTCTAAGAACCTTTATCCTTTTACTACCGAAGATTTAACAAATAAAATTTAACCTAAGGATCTAGCTGGGTGTGGGAGGTTTAAGTGAACAGACGATTTAACTTTCTCAAGAGAAATCTTCGGTAGTAAAAGGATAAGACTACCGGCTACATTCTTAGGTTAGATTTCGCTTGTTAGCTAATAGACGATTTAACTCTCCCAAAAAGAACATTTGGCACTAAAAGCTATGTCTCTGATAAGCTGTTAGATCCCTAATTTATGCTTGTTAAGCGTACTAATATTTTGTCGATTCGAAGCACCAGGTGATTTTACTCACAGAAGGGAAATAGAATGATTAAAGAATATTGATAACGTTAACAAAACTCCATTTTAATAGCAAATCTTTCAAAGTATTTTGGCTCTCCATTCATTCTTTTTATGGTATATGCATTGAATGTGTTACATAATGCATGTAAACACTACAACCATTGAGCTCTTATGTTAAATTTTATGCCCCCCCCCCCCCCAGTGGCTTAACTTCAAACAAATAAAATGATTATGGTATTTTTATTCCTATTTTTATAGCTAAACGACTTTCATCCTTCATTTCTGGCCAGTGATATTTATTGAGTTTAGCATATTTTATTACTGATGCACCTAACTGTGTGTGTCTCACTTTTTTATAACTACGTTTTGTTATCATTTAAAGGGACATGAAAATCCACTTAAACTCTATGTAAAATATAAACCTTTTAAGCATTGTTGACTTCTGATATTTAACTGATACGTATTTTATTAACTTCTATCGTCCTTTATAGGCCGAAGTCATTTCCTTGTATAATATTCGTTATAGTCAGTCGTTTTCTTTCTTAACTGTATAAGTTTAGGTTCAATTAGTTTCTACTCATAGAAAATAGGCCTTTATATCTTCTCCAGCTTGTATTACCCTTAGTATTGAAGCTCTGATTTAATATATTCCGTCTCTACATGACTTCTCCTCGGTGGCTCAGCAGTAAGTTTGAGGACTTATAACACTAATTTTCGGGGTTCGATCTCTACAATTGGGGCCAACATTATACAATTTGTGACTATCAACAAGCAAACAAACTTTTTATCCTAACAAAGTACATATTTATTGTTAATATTTCTAATCAAAACCACACTAACCATTCATAAATGTTTTATTTGTGAGCATTTCTGCCAAAACTATCACTAATTAACATGCACGCACGTATGCAGCGGGGTGGGGTTCAAGGGGGTTCGGCCGAACCACCTATCTTTGTGATATAAAAAAA
>NW_013665938.1:310416-315476 GCF_000517525.1 Limulus polyphemus | reverse complement strand
ACGAGTATTGTTACTTATATGATTAACTTACAATATCAGCAGTTAACGGTACGAGTATTGTTACTTATATGATTAACTTACAATACTCAAGTCAATTTTCAGTTGACCACGAGTAAAACTAAGCATTCTTACCCAATATGAGCTAAACTCTTTTCTTATTTATCGCCACTAACGTTTGTATTTTATTTTCTACTTAGTCACTAGAGTACTTAGCTATCTTTCGAAGTTTAGAAACGTGACGTAATTGCGTCATAACAATGCACAACACCCTACTTACCTGTTATTGTTATTGAAATATTTTCAAAAACTTTTGAATATATTCAAAACCTCAATTATTTATAGCTTTATGTATATATTATCCCAATTTTAAAATAATGTTAATTTTCTACTGATTCACATATATGTTTCTTTAGATCCTTCGTGGTATGAAACCAACTAAAGTTTAATTTTTCTCTCCCTGATATACTCTGAACATTAAAAGATTCCGTATTTATAATTTACCAGTGATTTTTGGTATAAGTTTCTCACCTTTTCTGTTTCGATTTACCTATTGTGAATTAAACCATTGTGCGTCGCTGCTCATAGTAAGTATGTTGTTATTCTGAGTTAAACTGTACTTCTCTGTTTTTAACTGATCTTGAGTAAGTATTGTTACTTAACAGCAGATTGTTCTACTTCTCGTGCGGTTTAGGTTTTGTTAATGTTTTTGAATTAAGTTACTGAAATGTCTGGTTACGTTTAGTTAATGTGAACTTAAAAATAACTTCCATTTGGTCATGGTATGGCTTTTGTTACATACGTAAATTAAAATAAAGTCCCCAACTGCTCATTATTTTTACGTATTTCAGCTAGCTTACACTCTTCATCTAGAAATGTTTAGGTTTTAATATTCATGTATGAAAAACTGTCATTTTTAGCTAGTCATTGTGTGAATTTTGTTACCTGTGTCACTTAGTAATAAGCCCCCCAGTGGCACAGCGGTATGTCTGCGGACTTACAACGCTAGAATCCGGGTTTTGACACCCGTGGGAGGCAGAACACAGATAGCCCATTGTGTGGCTTTGTGCTTAGTTACAAACAAACACTCAGTAATAAAAGTCCGCTAATAGTCATAACTCGACTAAATTTACTTTGATACATCTTTGGTTCAACAACAATTAACACATTTACTTACAATCGACTGACTGGCTATGTACAGGATTTTACCAGCTAACCTTCAACCAAACTTAGCCCTCGTAAGGAAGGACTTAAAGAGTATACTCAGAAGAAATAATAGCGTTATATATTTTTTCTTGGGAAGCTTGGGTTATTTAGACGTAGCCTAGTGATTCTTGTATCGGCCTGCATATCGTGTGGACCAAGGTTCGAATTGTGATATGTCACTGAACGTGAGCTGCATGTTTTGCTGATGGAGGGCTGTTACTTCACGAACCTCTTGGTAGCTCAGCGGTACGCTTGAAATTTTATGATCCTCTAATTCAGGGTTAGATCCCTGCTATTGGAACAGCACAGATAGTTTATTGTGCGGCTTTGAATTTAACAACAGACAGACATAAAACTCTACTATTATGACAGTCCTGCTGTTTGGTTAGGAATAACCTCATATTAAGTTGTATACGTTTCTTAGTAGTTCCTCTGGTCAGTAATTCTGAGCCTTTTTTCTCTGACGTGGCCATTTAGCCCATATATTCCGTTCAGTTGAAGCATAATACCATAGTTTGAAAACACTAATTGAAGAAAAGAGTAAGTAAACTTTCAAATCTCTCGCGCAGCAAAACATAAGCCCAATTTTAAGTTTTAAATCTTGCACGTTTTACAAAGCCATTTCTTATATTTTTGCATACAGAATATAGTTCTATTATGAGGAAATCCAGATATTCTTATGGAAATGGGATAAATTTCTCTTGAATATTGAATATAACCTTAGTATCGCGGTAAACGTAAGAGGCTATGTTATTGGTTGCAGTTGCTGTACTTTTAAAACTTAGTAAGTAAAACATTAGTGATTTTCTTTATCGTAACACGGACACCGCTTTGGGTTTATTTTAGTTTTCCAACTATCAAGAGAAGGGGGGAGGCTAGATGAAAGCGAGGGTGTGTCTTCCTCTGATATTCAACTGAAGTAACCAAGGGCGGAGGCTCTTCAGAATTAATAAGCCTGATCATTTTGAGGTTCAGAAGGGCAATTAGCCTGTAATGAAAGAGCAACATTCGTGAGTCATACTTTCGATAGCAGCCGTCGTTGTTATTGGTTGATAATTATAGTATCAAATATTTAGGTACCTTCTAAAATTTAAAATTAATCATTTCAAATTAACTACTTAGTGAAGCCTTTGTTAAGTACAGAAGATTTTTTAAAAATATTTTTATATCAACGAGTTTGTTAGTAAGAAGTATTTACATGCACGTATATAATTTGACCTCTGTATGTCTGTTTTTTGTTATCGTTAATCTTGTGTACACATTTAAAAGGTATGTGTTTATGACGTAGAATATAAGCGGCCATTTACAGAGCTTAAATCTTTTAGAAGTTCAAAACGATTATTATAATGGTGTGTTTTTGTTTGTGTTTGTTGTTAATCACAGAATTACACAATAGGCTGTCTGTGCTGTGCCCACCACGGGTATTAAAACACGATTTTGAACGTTACAAGCCCTCAGACTTACCATTGAGCCACTCTAGTGGTAAGTTGACGGACTTATGACGCAAAAATATGGGGTTCGATTCTCCATGTTGGGCAGAGCGCAGTTTATTAATTGTGTAGCTTTGCGCTAAAACAGAAAACACAATAAGTGTCAAACGAGAAGATTGATCTACCGGTAGTTTACTCCTTTTTTTTCATAGCAATGATTAAGTTTTAGTTTAACTACTTCCTAAACAATAATCCACTTTTATTTTAATTATTTCATTAGCGATAATCCAATTTTAATTTAATACTTTCCTAAACTATAATTCACTTTGCGCAGTTAAAAACCCTTCAAAAAACCGCTTGTTATTGGAAAACTGTAAACTTCTGGTTCTGAGTAACATTTTCTAAGAGTTAGCATTCAAATAATTCTCTTTGTGGATGTAATACGGACATTTTGATATCTATGGATGATAGGCTCTGTTTAGCATCTCCGTAGTTAATCCACCAAAAATGTTCCACAGATATAATTCATATATGAAGAATTAATCCACTAATAACGTTATTTACGCTCGACTCTGTACTTTTCGTTTTTACCTTTAAATCTCTACTTATATATAAAACTCATGACCTTAAATAGATTATGATACTCATTCAAGACTTATCCATTCTTTTATAGGAAGTTTGCTAGACATATGCTTGTTCGTAAAACTCTACTTTCGAACTAGAAGAATCCATTAGTTTGATGGAAGATCTTGTAGGTAGAGTGAATGGTCTTCTGAAGAACCCATCGTGGTGTCTCAGATTTATAACACGCTTGTTTCACGCCGTGCACTTTTCGTTTTCATATGTGTTGACAAAGTGCTCGAGTGAGTGGGTGAAAAGAGCCAGAGATACAAGGCCGGTTTGATTACACTAAAACACCTACACGTTCTGGATAAATATATTACTTTGATTTAATATCGACTTTACTACTTTCGTTCTCGAAACCTACTCAAAATAAATTGTAAACACGATCTATTTTTGTGATGTGCTTGAGATATTCACTTCAAAAGAGTTTTTATTGATATTTCACTGATTAAAATGGAGCTTGGAACAAGATAAAAATGCAGTTTTTAAAAGTGGATTATCTTTTTTTTCTTCTTCTAAAAAAACAAAACTAATACTATTTTAACATAACTCAATATTTCGGCTTACGGCTTCTTGAGAAGTTATATCCTACAACTATCGCGAAGAAGTCGTCAGGAGAAATATCAAATTATACCAAAAATATTATTCTGGAGATTGAGATATTTCTGTTAATTTCTTTTTTTTTTGTAGATCACGTGATTTGTAACTTCGTAGGCTGTAAAAAGCTAGTTCCATAGAGTCTCACTAGAGGGCGAATAGCTCTACAGAGTGCCGTCAGAGAGGTTATATCTCTATAGAGTGCCACCAGTGAGGTGATAGTTAATATTAGATTTACCAGAGGGTGTGAAAATGTAACGGAATGATTACGTCATATTGATTATAATGGATAATTTAGTTGATTATAATTGGTTATCATTTTATATAATGGCTGATAATAAATGAGCAAATATTAGGTTAAATGATAATGTTTATTGTAAAAGAAATATTAAGAGTCAATTTTTTATTATAAGCAGTGAAATGTGCAGTCAAGTTATTCTCTTTATTAAGATTTGATGGTCACATGAAAAAGACATTTGATTATAACTAAATGGTTAAAAAATTCATGTTTTTTCAAATGATGAGAACTCATCATCTCTCTTACCTTCGAAACGAATCTTCATCTGAAAAAAATGATTCTGTTTTCGCAGAACACCAATAATTCAGTGCAAAAACATCTGCAGAATAGCAAGATTTTCAGGTACGTTACGGCACGAATAAAAAAACAAAACAACAACAACAAAAAAACATGGGACACTCTCCAAACTAGTTGGATTGAAGATGCCAAGTAAACAACTCTTCATTTTGGAAACTAAATAACAAAACTCATACGTAATATCCATTGCTTCCAAAAATTGAGCATCAAATGTATACTAAGCTTATGTAAGTCACAATCAAGGACAACGGAAATCTCAAGCTTTCAGTGTTATTGGACAAACAAACAAAACGTACATTATATGTTTTATCCACTGAATAATGAGTAGTGTGCAGTTAGGTACTGGTACCACTAAATTATTGAGCGTCCTAGTTATCAAGTTAATTCTTGTGAATAGTCAAACTAGAATGGACATAGACTACAATTTCTGAACATTTGTAGTATGAAATCAACTGACCCTCAGTGGCTTAGCAATAAGCTCGAAGGCATATTCACTAAAACTAGGGGCTCGATTACCGTGGTGTTTCACAGAAAAAAATCATCATTAAATGAACTAACTACATATCTTTACATTTGTGAGACAGCAAATTCTATTTTTTTTATGGTTTTGG
>NW_013665938.1:307114-309504 GCF_000517525.1 Limulus polyphemus | reverse complement strand
CTTCTATCGTTTAGTTTATCTATGAATTTTTAGTTGCATTAAAACCGTAACTCTCCTTCTACATAATCATTTGTATTTTGAGTAAAAATATATATGTGTGTATGATGAAACTGATACCAGCTTCCCTAACGGTGACGTACAGATACTACAAATGTAGCAGAAAAGTATGTAAATTTATGATTTCATGAGGTTGTACTCTCGTGACCTACTCTGTGATTGTAGTGGCGTTTTTATTTTAGGTCGTTACAACGTAACAATAAATATACGAAACAAGTGATAAAGGTCTTAACCTACACAACAGTGAGTTCTACAGAGATATATTTATTTCTGTAAATCTCATACATAACTGATATGATGATAATCTCGCTTCATAATACAGTTGTTGTTGTTATCTTTAGGTTTGACTTAGAAAAAAATGGATTGCTTTAGGATTTATCAGCATCTTCTTCGTTGATATATGTACTAACCAATGTTTGTTTGTTTTTAATTATGCACAAAACTACACAAGGGCTATCTGTGCTCTGCCCACCACGGGCTGTGCCACTGGGGGGGGCTCTAATCAATGTTAAAAATATGTCTGTTTAATTTTTAAGCTATCTGTACTGTGCCCACCACGGGTATCGAAATCCGGTGTTAAGCATTACAATCCTTCAGACTTACTGCTGGGCCTCGGGGGAGGGGATTTTACTTTTCTTTTTGGTTAGTTGGTTAATGTGGATGTTTTTAATTTTTCGTGTTTGCTGTAAATGACTAACTATAATTTTGAAAATTCTTATCTTAGACACATAACCCGCTGTCTAAAGTGTTTAACTAGGATGATATCAGCTTAAAGCAATATGATGAGAGGATTTCAACATGAGCCTTTTTAAGTGACAACCACATAGAGGGGATCTGGTTGAGATGTTTAAGATTATTAAAGGAATTCAGGATAAAGATGCATCATTTTTTTCACATTTAATGGTGAGAATGATAAGATTAGCAGACATAAATATAAATTTTTGCAGGGAAGAAGTCATCTTCAGCTAAGAAAAGAGAACCTCTGGAACGGATCGCTTTTTGATGTGGTGGATGCAGTTAATTTAAGAGAGTTTAAGGGAAACCTTGATAAATATTTGAATGATTAGGGCTGGCTTTGATGTAGAATTTTTGATTTAGTTTAATTTAGTGAATAGGACAGTTCAGACGAACCAAAAGGTCCTTCATTGTTTAATGTTGTATTATGTTATTATAAATATAAAGAATGATGCCGCTCTATCTGTGAATCAGTATGAAAAAACAAATTTAGTCCTATATAGGACAAATCCTCTTGTTTGAATTATAGGAAACATTTGTCCATAGTTTCGTAATTAAAATGCAAGAACAGGTGTTTATCATGTCAAAAATAAAACAAAACTGTCAACGAATGTGCAACATATGTAAATCAAACCTTAAATCACATTTTAAGAGTAGACTAACATAAAATACAATATGTATATACACAAAATGTCTAATTTAGATATTTAAGTTATAAGACAATGAAGTACAACTCGTCCAGACTTATTAATCTGACGATCTAATGTTCCTGGAAGTATGCTATGAGTAAGACACCTCTCTCCTTCTCTCTCTATTTTGCCCCCCAGTGGCACAGCGGTATGTCTGCGGACTTACAACGCTAGAATCCGGGTTTCGATACCCGTGGTGGGCAGAGCACAGATAGCCCTTTGTGTAGCTTTGTGCTTAATTCCAAATAATAAAAAAAAAACTCTCTATTTTATCACATGCCTCGCAACTGATCAGATACTTTGACACATTACTATCAGTGCATGGCATTTGAGAAACTAATCAGTAGTGCTTTTATTTGCACACGATTTTCTTGAAGCAGTTGGATTATTTTACGTCAAAAAGTTCTAGAGGAAAAAGCACAACGTTCTGTAAATTTTGAATGTATGGTATCGGTATACTGGCTAGATGTCTCAATAATTTAGTGTTTTGTGTTTTTATTCCTTAATTAATCGTAATACCATTGCAAATATACAAGACGTGTTATCAGATCAGGTGCTACCTTATGAAGAAACACAAAACGAATTAGTTGCATACTTAATGTATCTAATAAGAAAGCCAGTTTTGAAAGCGATTTATTCGTGACTTGGAAACCGTGCAGTTTTGTGAATATAGAAGACACTTTATTCAATTCAATACTGCCATTTCATAAAAAGTTAAACAGAATTATATTCTCTCTTTTTAAAATTAATGTGACGTATATGTTAAGAAAAATCTGTTTTGAAGAATAAGTTTGTTTGTTTGTTTTGAATTTCGCACAAAGCTACACTAGGGCTATCTGCGCTAGCCGTCCCTAATTTAGCAGTGTAAGACTAGAGGGAAGGCAGCTAGTCATCACCACCCACCGCCAA